>NC_143583.1:218320088-218602588 GCF_048544385.1 Mastigoproctus giganteus
ATGTGGGACTGAGTCAAATTCGTTGCTAAAATCCAAATAAACTATATTGAAATTGTTCCCTGCATCCAGCTCAAGAGTAACTGTGACATAATAGCCTCTTAAGTTAGTTAAACATGATTTTCCATTAAAAAGACTACATTGTGTAGCATTCGGAATGTCATATCTATATAAATATCCCTCGATACACTCTCAATCATTGCTACTAATATTTTCCCTACCACTTAAGTCAGACTAACTGGTCTGTAGTTACTGACTTTACTCTTAGTCTTAAGGTATTGGTGATATATTGGCACTTCTTCAATCCAAAGATGCTCTCATTACATTTCAAAGCCCTAAATTTTAATTTCCCTTTTTTGAATCATATATGTAATGATTCAAGTGTTTTTGAAGCAACTGGCTAGATTTGGTAAACACCCTTCACATCTTCAAATTATCAGAAAACGTTGACAACTAACCTTAAATACCCTGATCAGTATCATTTATCACAGAGTCCTGATTGATATCCTTTGCTACACTAGTCCACTTTACGATTGACCATTTATGACAACTATCTTTTAGCCAGCCTGTGTTCCAACATTGCATTTTATCAGTAACTCCAACCTTTTTCCGGTTTATATAGCAGCATTCCATGACAAATAATACTAAAAGTATTATAATGCCTAGATATATAATGTAAAAACTGTTACCTCATCCAACTGTTTAATGATTACACCATAGTAATGTGGGATTTTAACTTCCAAGATGTTGACTGGAACTTGTGGATTGGTCAACAACTCACACACTAGTAAGACTTTTGTGGATTTATTGGATGATTGTTTTCTACAGCAGTATGTTCGAGAGGCAACAAGAGAGGGTAATACCCTGATCTGGTTATCAGCAGTGATCATTTGTGTATTAAGAATTTGCAGATAAAGGAACCACTAGGTGGCAGTGATCGCAGTGTACTGATGTGGGATTTACTTAAAGATATAAATACCATCAGGGCTAAAGGAAAGGGTTCTTTCTTCCGTAAACTTTTGTTCCGTAAACTGAGTGGTCTCAGACAGTTTTTAAATTCTGTACAGTGGGATCAACTGACGATATTACCAACAGTAAATTCTAAGTGGGAAGCATTCAAGGAATTAATCATGGATGCTACTGAAAGTTTCATATCTATTAAGAAATATTGTTCAAGGTTTAGGCCTAAATGGTTATCAAATGAACTAATCAGACCCGTGACAGAGAAGAAAAATGCATGGGATGCATATAAATTATCAAGCGACTCAGAAGCCTATGGCAGATATAAGCTAGTCTGTAATCAGGTCACAAAGGAGGTTAGGCAGGTGAAGGCAGATTACGAGAAATCTTTGGCAAAAGATTTTAAGAAAAACAGCAAGGATTTTTTACTTATATAAATTCTAAAAGGAAGGGGATGAATCTGATTGGTTCACTTGATATCGATGGTTCAACTGTTGATGATCCTGCTCAGATAGCAAACAAACTGAATGAGTATTTTGCATCTACATTCACACATGAGGAGTTATTAAGGTTTGAAAATGACAGAAGGTTATCAAATTGTAGCAGGGTGCTTAATGATTTTGTAATAACTGAGAGCAAAGTGGAGGAGAAATTGTTGAAGTTAAACATAAGAAAGGCACCTGGGGTGGATGGGATCTATCCAGTTATATTAAAGAAGGCAGCAAAGCAACTAAGCAAACCCTTAGCCATAATTATGAGAGCATCCTTGGACTCAGGGGAAGTCCCCATGGACTGGAGATGTGCAAATGTATCCCCAATTCACAAAGGAGGATCGAAGGGAGACACGAGTAATTACAAACCAGTTAGTTTAACTTCTGTTCTGGGTAAAATAATGGTTAAAGATGCACTGCAGGATCATCTAGACAAGACTGCAGCAATAATTCAGACACACCATGGGTTTGTTAAGGAAAAGTCTTGTCTGACAAATTTGATAGGATATTATGATGTGGTTACAAAGGAACTGGATGCAAAAAATCATTTTGATATATATTTGGATTTCAGAAAAGCTTTTGACACTGTTGCACATGGAAGACTATTGTACAAATTGGAGCAGAATGGTATTAAGGGTAAGTTGCTACAATGGATAAAAGGATGGTTGGGTGGGAGAAGACAGAGGGTGGTAATTAATGGGTGCTGCTATTCGTGGACTAATGTTATTAGTGGAGTCCCACAGGGTTCGGTGTTGGGTCCTCTATTGTTTTGTATATTTATCAATAATATTGATGAATGTATATCAGGCTTAGTGTCGAAGTTTCCAGATGATACAAAGGTTGGCAGGGTTGTTAATGACAGTAATGGCAGTGTGCTACTGCAACAGGATCTAGATAATTTGGGAAGATGGGTTAAGAAGTGGCAACTGAAGTTTATCCTTGACAAATGCAAAGTACTGCATATGCGTAGAAGTAACCCCAGAGAAATGTACCAACTGTGTGGTACTACACTTAAGGTTGTAGAAAATGAAAAAGACCTGGGAGTAATTGTGCAGTCAGATATGAAGTTTTCTGAGCAATGCAGACAGGCTGCCAGGGCAGGTCATGGGGTTTTGTCAATGATATATAGGAATTTTGCTAGCAGGGAAAAGGAGGTGATTGTCCCTCTGTATAAGGCAATGGTCAGGCCACGCCTTGAGTACTGCATACAGGTCTGGAAGCCTCATTTTAGGAAGTAGAGGATGTAGATTTACTTGAGCGTGTACAGAGAAGGGCAACAAGATTGGTGAGGGGAATGAAGGGATTCTCTTACCAAGAGAGAGGCTTAAGTTCTGCAAATTGCAGTGGCTGGAGACTAGGCATCTGCACGGTGATCTGATTGAGGTGTATAAGGCCTTGAATGGGTTGAGCACGCTGAATTCTGATGGTATCCTTCCTTGTTCAGATTATGAACCTAAGGGGGCATAAATTCAAATTAAGCAAAGACAGATGTAGAATAGATGTGTGGAAATTTGCCTTTAGCCAGCGGGTGGTTAATTGTTGGAACAAACTTCCATCTGTCGTTGTGGACGTTGATAGGTTAAATAAATTTAAGGAGGAACTGGACAGGCATTTGGAGGGAATGGTGTGATTTTTTTTTTTTTTTTGGCTGATGCTGCATAAGCTCATATACTTGCTTTCTTGCATCACATGTCACTACTACTACTACTACTACATTCCAACAGTTTGATACGCTCATATGCAAACTTTTTAATTACAAGTGAATACACCATTCACCCTGAAGCCTTGCTCTCCTTTAATCTCAGTAGCTTTTCTAAGGAATGCTTGTCTGAGATCTATGGTACATCTGATACCATAACATTTCCCAGAGCTTGCTTTCAACTGTAAATATTGATAAGTATCTGTTCAACTAATCTGCCATTTCTGCTTTCTACAGACCTTCTACTGCAATCAATCAAGGAACATATTGGATTTTCTTTCTTCTTTTTCTCATACTCACATATGAGAACTCCTTATCTCCATTCTTAGCTCTCTTTTCTAGTGCTTTCTCATAATTAGCTTTTGCCCATCAGTGGCTCTGTTAGATATTCTCTTATAATGCCCATACAAATTGGAATCACATGATTGTGTATAACTGATCCATGCTTGTTTGTTTTGCTCAATCATACTCCTAATCTCAAATGTCATCTATTTTGGCATCTTATTTTTATGGAATTCAACCACTGCATGAATATGTTTGTGGCTTCAAGGATAAATCCGTTATTAAACATTTCCCTTCGTATATTTGTATTTGGCACCATATAGTAGTTGCTTCAGTTAATCAAGACCAAGAAATGTCTCAGTGCATTATAGTCCTTTCTCTTGAAATTGAATCTTTTATCTTTACTATGCATGTTTCTTTAGATATTACAAATTTAATGTTATTGTAATCATTGACTTCTCCTGGTTTCCCCCCACTGTTAAGTTTTTTTGATACAGTTAGCTCCTTATCAAACTCAGGGTAATAGAACCCCTTCTACTATCAAACATACTGAGATAAATAGCAATGGTTCAGATTTTTCAAAAACCTGTTACCATATAGTGTATTTCCAGTCCACATATTCGAGTCTAAAAGAGGTAGATTGAAGTGCCCCATAATGAAACAACTGTATTCCTCAGAGTCATGTGGCCAATAGTATAACCCTATTATCATCTTTCCTTTGCTGCAAGTCATTTCACACCACACTGACTCAACATCCATATTACTTTCATCTGACTCACAGAAGATTTTTGTCGCCTTGAAGCAGTTTTCAAGCAAAGCATTGCTTTCATCTCTTCTTCTTCTTCACAAGCATTCACTGAAATGAAATTTTTCATCTTGAATCCCTGGGTGGTACCATGACTCAACTGCACCAGAATTTTAGCATTAGAATTAGCATTAGTAGAGGCATATGATGCAAGAAAGCAAGCTTTACAGCATCAGACAAAAAAAAAAAATCCCATTTCACCTATCAATTCGCTCCAAATGTTTGTCGAGTTCTGCCTTGAATTTATTTAAGCTATCAACTTCCACAACAACAGATGGAAGTCTGTTCCAGCAATCAACTACCCACTGGCTAAAGGCAAACTTCTGCACATCTATTCTACAACTGCCTTCCTTCAATTTGAATCTATGCCCCCTTAGGTTCTTAATCTGAGCAAGCAGAAGCATCCTATCAGCACTGAGCCTGCTCAAACCATTCAAGGTCCTACCCACCTCAATCAGATCACCTCGCAGGTGCATAGTCTCCAGATGCTGCAACTTGCAGAACTTAAGCCTCTCTTGGTAAGAGCACCCCTTTGTTCCTCTCACCAATCTTGTTCCCCTTCTCTTTACTCATCCTAGAAACTCTACATCCTTCCTGAAATGAGGCCTCCAGACCTGTATGCAGTACTCAAGGTGTGGCCTGACCATTGCCTTATACAAAGGTATAATCACCTCCTTGTCTCAGTTAGCAAAATTCCTATATATCATTGACAAAAATCCATGACCTGCTCTGGCAGCCCATCTGCACTGCACTGGGAACTCCATATCTGATTGCACAATTACCCCATGCTGCCATGCTGAGAAACATTTTTCCCCATAAGCTTGCAGATTCCCAGAAACCTAGAGTTAATCTAAAAGGCATTCATCATAAAAAACATCCTGTCATATCTTGGCAGAATTGCAGACACAAGAATATTTTGTCTATATCTCATAACACTTTTCAACATGACCTTATATTTCATAACCAATTCATCAGTTCCTTTAAGTTTTAAATCATTAGTCCTTATATGTATTACCATGCACCCATTAGTCCCACTTTTACCCTTTTAAGTTAAAAATCTCAATGTCTTTTTATCATTAGTGGTATCCTCATTAAAATTCACTGATTTCATTGATGAACAGATGATCAGGTGAAATCCATTTTCAACTTATTTTAGAATGGGATATTGTCCTTACACCCAGGTTATCACCATATGGGAGCAGAAGACAGATTTTTCGCATAAAATTATCTAAGAAAGAAATGCAAGTATAAACCTGTATAAATAGTACTTATAGTAAATGAAAAGACAAAAAAAAAGTGTATTTTCATTGTAAACAACTATATTTAATTACTATATTACTATATAGACATTAAATAAAGGATAAATGGAAACACAAATAAAAACAAAAATAATATCCACTTCCTTATTACCCAATCTTTAGATGAAATTCTGTAAAATTATACATACTTTATGTTCTTCAATTTGTTCAAGCACAGCATCCATTGTTTTGGTGACAGGTTTCAAATTAGACAAATATTTTTCTGCACCTGTAAGCCATTCAACAAATTCTTGCAAAGCCTCATGGAATTCTGTAGCTTCACGAAGAGCAATCTCTAACTTGATCTAAGAAAAAAAAAAATATATTTATTTCATTAATAACATCTTGGGATGATTTAAAAACTATTTTAGCTACTAAACCTGAGGAAGCCATTTGGACAACTTTCCAAGATGCAAAGAGACTAGTGATAGACAAACTTAATTATCTCAAGAACTAAGGCAGAAAGTCTCAAACTATGTCAAAATACAAACTGCGATATTGTTTAGTTGCAACTGCTATATTACTACACTGTTTCATTTTAAGACAAACCAATATTTCTATGTAAGGCAACAATTATATTATCTCATCTTGTGAAATCCTTCACAATGAATTGGCTTCCTCTTATACCTCAAATAAGTAACACTTTCTGATTAGAGAAGTCTACTGTTACTTATTCTCAAAAGAACCACCCAGATAGCATAACTTAAAAACTATTTAGCCTCTCATTGGCGAGTATCTCATGCACTGTTACTACCTAATTGAATTTTAAGTTAAACTGAAGTTTCTACATTAAATTATTACGTTAAATTTAGCATTAGCATTAGTAGAGGCATATGATGCAAGAAAGCAAGCTTATGCAGCATCAGGAAAAAAAAAAATAAAAAATAACCACTTCCACTTCACCCCTCTGTTCGTTCGAAATACCTGTCCAGCTGAGCCTTAAATTTATTTAGGCTATCAACTTCCACAACAAGGGATGGAAGTCTGTTCCACCAACCAACTACCCGCTGGCTAAAGGCAAATTTTCGCACATCTATCCTACATCTGTCTTTCCTCAATTTGAATTTATGCACTCTCAGCTGATTATTCTAAGCAAGAGAAAGAATCCCATCGGCATTGAGCATACTCAAACCATTCAAGGCTTTATACACCTCTATCAGATCACCATGCCGGTGCCTAGTCTACAGACACTGTGCCTAGTGTCTGGAGACTAGGCACTGGTGAGGTGATCTGATAGATGTTCAAATCTTCCATGATACAAAAAGGAGGGTGGTAGTTGAACTACTAAGTCTTCTAGTTCACTATAACAGGTCACTGTTGAGAAAAAGGCGTGAATTAGGGTTGAATTTGAAAGTGTCTGCAATTCTGCCCAGATACGATAGGAGGAAGTATATGATGAGAGCCCTGTCGATCAATTCGGCCCTGGAAGGAATGTGCAAGGCTCAAGGGGTAAAATTTTTTTCAGCAGTGGATCAGCGAGGGATACTTGTTAACAGGAGAGACTGCTTCTAAAGGGATGGGATACACTTAAATAGAAAGGATGCAAGAATGTTTGCTGATGCTATCGAGGCAGTCTTAGGTGGGTCAGAAAACTGCTAGATTGGGGGGATAAAAGGACTAATAGATTAACAGTAGCCACTGGCAGAGGTGAAAGTGATTCTTGCACTGCTTCTATTGAAATGAGCCACAGCCTGGAAAATAAGATGCAGGATGGTTCAGAGACTGCTGGGAATCATTGGGGTACAAATAAACACATAGGTTGTGTTAGGGTAGCTAAGAAAAAGAACAGGTGCATGTATACTTGCGTGTACACCAATGCTAGGAGTTTAGTAAATAAATTTGATGAATTTGAGGTATTGCTCAAAACATCAAAGGCAGATATTGTGGGGATTTCAGAGACGTAGTGTCACACAGATATAAGGAATGCAGAACTGGAATTTGGGGAGTACAAGGTCTACAGAAAGGAGAGACAGGGTAGGAAGGGAGGAGGGGTTATGCTATTAGTTAAGAAATACATAAATTCCAAGGAAGTGAAGCCAGTCGACATTGCTGGACAGTGCAGTGTCGAGTCAGTTTGGTGTGACATAAGCACTGGGAGATCAAAATTGGGAGTAGGAGTGTGCTATAGGCCTAATGACTCTGATGAGTATAATAAGAAACTGTACGGGGAAATAGAGTGGGCCAGTAAATCAGAGAGTCTTATAATGGGAGATTTTAATTTCCCAGATATTGACTGGAATTTGGGGGCTGGTCACTCACACACTAGCAAGGCTTTTGTGGATTTATTGGATGATTTTTTTCTACATCAGCATGTTCGGGAGGCAACCAGAGGGAGTAATACTCTTGATTTGATTATCAGTAGTGATTCTTCATGCATTAAGAATCTGCAGGTAAATGAACCACTAGGTGGCAGTGATCACAGTGTGCTGAAGTGGGATTTACTCAAAGAGGTAACTACCATTAGGAGTAAAGGGAAGGGTTATTGCTTTCGTAAAGGCGACTACGATGGACTGAGACAGTATTTAAATTCTATACAGTGCGACCAACTGATGATGTTACCAACAGCAAATTCAAAATGGGAAGCATTCAAAGAACTTATCTTGGAAGCTACTAGGCTTTACATATCAACTAAGAAATATTGTTCAAGGTTTAGGCCTAAGTGGATGTCAGATGAACTAATGAGGCATATGGCAGAGAAGAAAAATGCATGGGATACATACAAATTAACACGTGACACAGAAGCCTATGATAGATACAAGTTGATCTGTAACCAAGTTACAAAGGAGGTTAGGCAGGCGAAGGCAGATTACGAGAAATCTTTGGCAAGGGATGCAAAGAAAAACAGCAAAGAGTTCTTTACTTATGTAAACTCTAGGAGGGAGGGGATGAATCAGATTGGTCCACTTGATATCGAGGGGTCAACTGTTGATGATCCTGCTCAGGTAGCTAACAAACTAAATGAATATTCAGCGGGGGGAATGCCAGAGGTGTATTCAACTCTGGCAGTAAGCTAGAGAATCTTGTAATAAATGAGAGTAAAGTGGAGGAGAAATTGTTGAAGATAAATACAAGAAAGGCACCTGGGGTTGCATGGGATCTATCCAGTTATATTAAAGGAAGCAGCAAAGGAAGTAAGCAAACCCTTAGCCATAATTATGAGAGCTTCCTTGGACTCAGGGGAAGTACCCATGGACTGGAGATGTGCAAATTTAACCCCAATTCACAAAGAAGGATCAAAGGGCGACACAAATAATTATAGACCTGTTAGTTTAACTTCTGTTCCTGGAAAATTAATGGGGGCACTGGTTAAAGAAGCACTGCAGGATCATCTAGACAAGACTTCAGTCATAGCTCAGACACAGCATGGTTTTGTTAAGGGGAAGTCTTGCCTGACCAATTTGATTAGATACTATGATGCAGTCACAAAAGAACTGGATGCAGGGAATAACTTTGATATTATATACTTGGATCTTAGAAAGGCTTTTGATACTGTTGCACATGGAAGACTGCTGCACAAATTGGAGCAGTGTGGCATTGGAGGCAAATTGCTGCTGTGGATAAAGGGGTGGTTGAGGGGGGAGAAGACAGAGAGTGGTAATCAATGGACACTGCTCATCGTGGACTAATGTTATTAGTGGAGTCCCTCAGGGTTCTGTATTGGGTCCATTATTGTTTTCTGTATTTATAAATGATATTGATGATGGTATATCAAGCTTAATGTCCAAGTTTGCCGACGATACGAAGGTTGGCAGGGTTGTCAAGGACACTACTGACACTATGCTACTGCAACAGGATCTGGAAAGGTTGAGCAGATGGGCTGAGAGGTGGCAAATGAAGTTTAACATTGACAAATGTAAAGTACTACATATGGGAAACAGCAACCCCAGAGCAACATATCAACTCTGTGGTCCTACACTGACAGTAGTAGAGAATGAAAGGGACCTGGGGGTGGTTGTGCAGGCAGATATAAAGTTTTCTGAGCAGTGCAGATGGGCTGCAAGAGTAGCTCATGGTGTATTGTCGATGATATATAGGAATTTTTCTAGCAGGGATAAGGAGGTGATTATTCCCTTGTATAAGGCAATGGTCAGACCACACCTAGAGTACTGTATACAGGTTTGGAAGTCTCATTTCAAGAAGGATGTAGAGATGCTGGAACGAGTACAGAGAAGGGCAACAAGATTAGTGAATGGAACAAAGGGGTGCTCTTACGAAGAAAGGCTTAAGTTTTGCAAACTACAGTGTCTGGAGACTAGGCACCGGCGAGGTGATCTGATAGAGGTGTATAAAGCCTTGAATGGTTTGAGCATGCTCAATGCTGATGGGATTCTTTCTCTTGCTCAGAATAATCACCTGAGAGGGCATAAATTCAAATTGAGAAAAGACAGATGTAGGATAGACGTGAGGAAATTTGCCTTTAGCCAGCGGGTGGTTGGTCGGTGGAACAGACTTCCATCCCTTGTACTGGAGGTTGATAGCCTAAATAAGTTTAAGGATCAGCTGGACAGGTATTTTGAACGAACAGAGGGGTGAAGTGGAAGTGGTTTTTTTTTTTTTTTTTGGCTGATGCTGCATAAGCTTGCTTTCTTGCACCAAATGCCTCTACTAATGCTAAAGACAGAGAGTGGTAATCAATGGACACTGCTCATCTTGGACTAATGTTATTAGTGGAGTCCCTCAGGGTTCAGTGTTGGGTCCATTATTGTTTTCTGTATTCAAAAATAATATTGATGATGGTATGTATATTAGCATTAGCATTAGTAGAGGCATTTGATGCAAGAAAGCAAGCTTATGTAGCATCAGCCAAAAAAAAATAAAGTAAAAAAAATAAATAAAAAATAACCACTTCCACTTCACCACTCTGTTCGTTCGAAATACCTGTCCAGCTGAGCCTTAAACTTATTTAGGCTATCAACTTCCACGACAAGGGATGGAAGTCTGTTCCACCTACCAACCACCCGCTGGCTAAAGGCAAATTTCCGCACATCTATCCTACATCTGTCTTTCCTCAATTTGAACTTATGCCCTCTCAGGTGATTATTCTGAGCAAGAGGAAGAATCCCATCAGCACTGAGCATGCTCAAACCATTCAAGGCTTTGTACACCTCTATCAGATCACCTCGCTGGTGGCTAGTCTCCAGACACTGTAATTCGCAAAACTTAACCTTTCTTCGTAAGAGCACCCCTTTGTTCCATTCACTAATCTTGTTGCTCTTCTCTGTACTCGTTCTAGCATCTCTACATCCTTCTTGAAATGAGGCGTCCAGGCCTGTATACAGTACTCTAGGTGTGGCCTGACCATTGCCTTATACAAGGGAATAATCACCTCCTTTTCCTTGCTAGGAAAATTCCTATATATCATTGACAATACACCATGAGCTACTCTTGCCGCCCGTCTGCACTGCTCAGAGAACTTCATATCTGCCTGCACAACCACCCACAAGTCCCTTTCATTCTCTACCACTGTCAGTGTAGTACCACAGAGTTGATACATTGCTCTGGGGTTGCTGTTTCCCATGTGTAGTACTTTACATTTGTCAATGTTAAATTTCATTTGCCACCTCTCAGCCCATCTGCTCAACCTTTCCAGATCCTGTTGCAGCAGCATAGTGTCAGTAGTATCCTTGACAACCCTGCCAACCTTCGTATCGTCTGCAAACTTGGACATTAAGCTTGATATACCATCATCAATATCATTTATAAATACAGAAAACAATAAAGGACCCAATACTGAACCCGAGGGACTCCACTAATAACATTAGTCCACGATGAGCAGTGTCCATTGATCACCACTCTCTGTCTTCTCTCCCTCAACCATCCCTTTATCCATAATACTCTATGCCACACTGCTCCAATTTGTGCAGCAGTCTTCCATGTGCAACAGTATCAAAAGCCTTTCTAAGATGTTGTCAGATGAACTAATGAGACATGTGGCAGAGAAGAAAAATGCATGGGATACATACAAATTAATGGGTGACATGGAAGCCTATGATAGATATAAGTTGGTCTGTAACCAAGTCACAAAGGAGATTAGGCAGGCAAAGGCAGACTACGAAAAATCATTGGCAAAGGATGCAAAGAAAAACAGAAAAGAGTTCTTTACATACTTGAACTTGAGAAGGAAAGGGATGAATCAGATTGGTCCACTGGATATTGATGGTTCAACAGTTGAGGATCCTGCTCAGGTGGCTAACAATCTAAACGAGTATTTTGCATCTACATTCACGCATGAGGAGTTATTCAGGAAGGAGAATGATGTAGGTAAAGTAAACATTGGCAGTGAGCTGGATGATTTTGTAATAACTGAGAGGAAAGTGGAGGAGAGATTGTTGGGATAAACATAAAAAAGGCACCTGGGGTGGATGGGATCTATCCAGTTATATTAAAGGAGGCAGTAAAGGAAGTATGCAAACCCCTAGCCATAATTATGAGAGCTTCTTTGGACTCAGGGGAGGTACCCATAGACTGGAGATGTGCAAATGTAACCCCAATTCACAAAGGAGGATCAAAGGCTGACACAAGTAATTATAGACCTGTTAGTTTAACTTCTGTTCCAGGTAAATTAATGGAGGCACTGGTTAAAGAAGCACTGCAGGATCATCTAGACAAGAATTCCGTTATAGCTCAGACGCAGCATGGTTTTGTTAAGGGCAGGTCTTGCCTGACCAATTTGATTGGATACTATGATGTAGTCACAAAAGAACTGGATGCAGGGAATAACTTTGATATTATATATTTGGATCTTAGAAAGGCTTTCGATACTGTTGCACATGGAAGACTGCTGCACAAATTGGAGCAGTGTGGCATTGGAGGCAAATTGCTGCTATGGATAAGGGGATGGTTGAGTGGCAGAAGACAGAGATATTTAAGACAGAGCCATTCAAGATATTCAGGCTTCTCCCAATTCATACAATTTACATCGGAAGTTGAAGATGGAGGAGTTCTGCCGTTCCTGGATGTGTTGGTCTCTAGGGAAGACCAGCAGTTAAAGACAAAAGTCTTTAGAAAAACGATGTGTAAAGGGCAATATACGCATTATAATTCAGCCCTGACCAGCCATCATAGGAACAGTGTGATAAGAACGCTAATTAATAGAGCGAAATCACATTGCAGTAACTCCGATGATAGGAAAGCAGAGTATGAACATGTCACGGCGGATCTTACTAAATGTGGTTACCCCCAGAGGATTATAGATAAATTTATTAATGAAAATCAGAGGAGAGATGAATCTTTTATACCAGTATCTACTGTATACATTCCCTATTATCCGGGCTTGACGGATTATATAACTAGAGTATTAAGAAAATATCAGACACGCTGTGTGCAGCTTCCGGGACGAAGACTGCGCACAGTTGTGTCTCAAGTGAAGGACCCCATTCAAAAAGAGGATGCTAGTGGGGTCGTATATAATATTAGATGCCCGGATTGTGGGGAATGTTATGTAGGGGAGACAAAACGTCGTCTCAAAGATCGTCTGGGGGAACACAAAATAGCAATAAGAAATGCGGAATATGACAAGTCCGCCGTGGCCGAACATTTTTGGGAGAAGCAGCACCAGATCTCCCCAGACGATGCCACTATCACCGATCGGGCGCATAGGTTCTGGGACCGTAAGTGGCTCGAGAGTTTGCGGATCAGCTCTACAACCAACATTAATAGGGATAGGGGTGTACGGGTTCACCCCCTTTTAGAGACTATTATCCTAAAAAAGGATGAACGGTTCCGTACGACTTCCGTTCGAGCCACTTCCGGTTCCACAATGCAAGAGAGCGGAACACGTGAGAATGGAAACATGTGATGCCTACCATTACCCTGCTGATATTTAAAGGTGTACTGAATAATAGAGAGTACTGCTGAAGAAGAAGGCTGGAGTCTTTGAAAGCTACGGGATTTTATCGCTTTTAACTTAGTATATTTTAATGCATTTTAATCTTGTGTTTTAATACTTTTAATATTGTAATACGTATATTAATTTTGTAAATACAGGTTATTGTAAATATAGTTATCAAGATTTGTTTTGTTTTTATTTTATTTTAATTTTATTTTACTCCATGAAAGGTTGGTGAAAAAACGCTAAGAACGTAATATGCCTAACCTCCTTTGTAACTTGGTTGCATATCAACTTGTAGCTATCATAGGCTTCTGTGTCATGTGTTAATTTGTAAGTATCCCATGCATTTTTCTTCTCTGCCATATGCCTCATTAGTTATCTAACATCCATTTAGGCCTAAACCTTGAACAATATTTCTTAGTTGGTATGTAAAGCCTAGTAGCTTGCAAGGTAAGTTCTTTGAATGCTTCCCATTTTGAATTTGCTGTTGGTAACATCATCAGTTGATCCCACTGTATAGAATTTAAATACTGTCTTAGTCCATCCTAGTCGCCTTTACGAAAGCAATACCCCTTCCCTTTACCCCTAATGGTAGTTACCTCTTTGAGTAACTCCCACTTCAGAACACTGTGATCACTGCCACCTAGTGGTTCATTTATCTGCAGATTCTTAATGCATGAAGAATCACTACTGATAATCAGATCAAGAGTATTACTCTCTCTAGTTGCCTCCTGAACATGCTGATGTAGAAAACAATCATCCAATAAATCCACAAAAGCCTTGCTAGTGTGTGAGTGACCAGCCCCCCAAATTCCAGTCAATATCTGGGAAATTAAAATCCCCCATTATAAGACTCTCTGATTTACTGGCCCACTCAATTTCTCTGTACAGTTTCTTATTATACTCATCAGAGTCATTAGGCCTATAGCACACTCCTACTCCCAATTTTGATCTCCCAGTGCTTATGTCACAGTGCAGTGTCGAGTCAGTTTGGTGTGACATAAGCACTGGCTTCACTTCCTTGGAATTTATGTATTTCGACTATGTATATAAAGTGCTTAGCATCATAATACACAGCCATTTCTGAATAAACAGAAAATTTTTAAGGTGGCATCGTTTTAGGTTATACCTCATATTGTGAATACCTTCACAACGAGTTGCCATGATATTGCACTACTTCGAATAAGTAACGCTTCACCTAAGGAGAAGACTAGTGTTACTTATTCTCAGATAGGTACCACCACCCAGACAGCACTGTTTCAGGGCTATTTGGCCCTTCGTCAGTGAGTGGGTAGGTACCCAAGTGATGCAATGATGGCAAAAACAGTTATGAAGTATAACTCCACAATATGAGAGATGCCTGATGGTGTATGATGTATTTAGACTAAGGCGCATTTAGGGCTAGAGCCTCAAGCTGCGAACAAATTTAGACTATGTATATAAAGTGCTTAGCATCATAATACACTGACGAAGGGCCAAATAGCCCTGAAACAGTGCTGTCTGGGTGGTGGTACCTATCTGAGAATAAGTAACACTAGTCTTCTCCTTAGGTGAAGCGTTACTTATTCGAAGTAGTGCAATATCATGGCAACTCGTTGTGAAGGTATTCACAATATGAGATATAACCTAAAACGATGCCACCTTAAAAATTTTCTGTTTATTCAGAAATGGCTGTGTATTATGATGCTAAGCACTTTATATACATAGTCTAAATTTGTTCGCAGCTTGAGGCTCTAGCCCTAAATGCGCCTTAGCTTAATTTATGTATTTCTTAACTAATAGCATAACCCCTCCTCCCTTCCTATCCTGTCTATCCTTTCTGTAGATATTGTACTCCCCAAATTCCAGTTCTGCATTCCTTATATCTGTGTGACACCATGTCTCCGAAATCCCAACAATATCTGCCTTTGATGTTTTGAGCAATAACTCAAATTCATCAAATTTATTTACTAAACTCCTAGCATTGGTGTACACGCAAGTATACATGCACCTGCTCTTCCTCTTAGCCACCCTAACACAACCCATGTGTTTACTTGTAACCCCATGATTCCCAGCAGTCTCTGTAATATCCTGCATCTTATTTTCCAGGCTGCTGCTCATTCCAATAAAAGCAGTGCAAGAATCACTTTCACCTCTGCCAGTGGCTACTGTTAATCTATTAGTCCTTGTATAACCCCAATCTAGCAGTTTTCCGACCCACCTAACACCTTTGTATTGCAGACAATACAAAGGTTGGCAGGGTTTTTAAGGACACTACTGACGCTATGCTGCTGCAACAGGATCTGTAAAGGTTAAGCAGATGGGCTGAGAGGTGGCAAATGAAGTTTAACATTGACAAATATAAAGTACTACATATGGGAAACAGCAACCCCAGAGCAACGTATCAACTCTGTGGTACTACACTGACAGTGGTAGAGAATGAAAAGGACCTGGGGGTAATTGTGCAGGCAGATATGAAGTTCTGTGAGCAGTGCAGACGGGCTGCAAGAGCAGCTCATGATGTCTTGTCAATGATATACAGGAATTTTTCTAGCAGGGATAAGGAGGTGATTATTCCCTTGTATAAGGCAATGGTTAGGCCACATCTTGAGTACTGTATACAGGTCTGGAGGATTCATTTCAAGAAGGATGTAGAGCTGCTGGAATGAGTTTTTTTTTTTGGTAGTTGTTGGCGCATTGGCTTCTGTGGCCATAATGCACTTCCCAAGGTTTTTTGCAGTACTTTGATCCAAGCCCGAGGCGGGATTCGAACCTGCGACCTTTGGGTTGCCAGGCAGGCACTTTACCCACCAGGCTAGCCCGGTCAGCACTGGAACGAGTACAGAGAAGGGCAACAAGATTAGTGAATGGAACAAAAGGTTGCTCTTACGAAGAAAGGCTTAAGTTTTGCAACTTACAGTGTCTGGAGACTAGGCACCGGCGAGGTGATCTGATAGAGCCTTGATTGGTTTGAGCATGCTCAATGCTGATGGGATTCTTTCTCGTGCTCAGAATAATTACCTGAGAGGGCATAAATTCAAATTGAGAAAAAAACAGATGTAGGATAGATGTGCAGAAATTTGCCTTTAGCCAGCGGGTAGTTGGTTGGTGGAACAGATTTCCATCCCTTGTTGTGGAAGTTGATAGCCTAAATAAATTTAAGGCTCAGCTGGACAGGTATTTCGAACGGAGGGGTGAAGTGGAAGTTTTTTTTTTCTTTTTTTTTCTGGCTGATGCTGCGTAAGCTTGCTTTCTTGCATGATATGCCTCTACTAATGCTAATGCTAACTTGGCAATCTGTTTTAGAGCTGTTTGTATATATTTGAAGATATTCAGAGAACTGTGATGAGTGGGCTGCATGCATCTGTTTTATCTTGACATTTGCCAGAGTGCTTTTTCCCCACTTTGAAAATAAGTGTCACAGTTAGCCGTGAAAGTGTGCCATGGTGGAATACTTACACTATTATCCTCATGTACGTTGTTAAAGCTTAGGCCCCATTTTGAAACTATTTCTTTTAGTCATATTCCAGCTGGTTTATTTACTGTGGGTTTATTGCTGTACAGTATCTCCCACTGTGGACTAAAGCGATACTGCCAAGTAGGATAATAAGGAAGACTTCGGATTTTAATAGCAGGTTTTACCTCTGGAGATATAGTGAAGGCTCGTGGATCTCAGCATATAAGCTTTGTACAGGCAATGTTCTGTATGCCCCTAAGGAAATTAGTAAGGCACTATGATGTATGGAATCAAGCCATTTGATGACACTTGGACTACACGAATTATACACAGGGGCTCCATTGTCTAGTCTTGATCTGATTATAGTACAGTATAGGTGAAGTAGTGTGAACCGATCAGTTCCCCACTTCATTGCAGGATCAGTTCCCCACTTCAATGCAAGAACTCTGAGAATATTTAGTTATTTTTGACAGGTTAGTCAGAGGCATTTGATATGTTCCAAAAAGTTAATTTTTTTTTGAAAACCAGGCAAAGAAAACGTATACTATTTGCTAGCGATATCAGCTGGTTTTCTAGCCTTATTTCTGGATCTGGGTGCATTTTTTTCTTTCTACAGAAATGTATGGCCATTGTTTTTTGTTGTGATATTCTGTAGCCATTGTTTTTAGTCTACAATTCTATTTTTGTCACTGCACTTTGTAATTGCCTTTCAATCATGTTCATGTTTTGTGAATGGCATGAAATAGTAACGTCATCTGCATAAAGGAATGTTTCAACTGTTTTTGGTTGCAAAAAATGCAAAAAATTCTATTACAAAAGACCTTTTGTAATAGAATTTATTTTGATTGCAAACAAAGTTGCACTCAGCACTGAACCCTGAGGAACTCCTTCTTCCTGAGTATATGTTTGCGACAGATTGTTTTGATATTTTACTTGGAAGGTAAAATTTCAGAAATTTTTTTACCAAGATTAGTAAGTGGCCTTGCAAATCATTGTTGTGGAGGTCATTCAGAATGCCATATCGCCAGATAGTGTTGAAGGCCTTTTCTATGTCGAGACTGATCATAATTAGATGCTCATTCCTTAGAAAAGCATTGTGGATATTTGCCTCTGCTTTTATCATGGGGTGCAGAGATGATCGATTTTTACAAAAGCTGTATTGATTTATGTTAAGTACATTATATGTTTCCAAGAACCAGGTTAATTGGTTGTTCACCATTTTCTCGAGGGCTTTCCCAAGGCAACTTGTTAGAGCTATTGGTGGATAATTTGTGGGGATCGTATGATCTTTGCCAGGTTTAGGAAAGGAAATTACAAGGGAGTGACGCCAGGAGTTTGGATAGTAGTTTTTCATATAAATTCTACTGTATAGTATAAGTAATGTCTTTAGAGATTTTTTATTAAGTTGTTGGATCATTTCATAGTGAACGTCATCGGGTCCTGCTGCACGGTTCCTAGACTTAGCCAGGGCTTTTTGCAATTCTTCTATGTTGAAAGGCCTGGTTATATTGGAGTTGTTGGCCGGTATTAAAGTTTAGTCTGTATTTTTCAGCTACAGTTTCGTTTTCTCAAAGGATGGGATATATGCTGATACTGCTGATATATTTGAAAAAGTAGTTGCAAGTGATTTCCTTGGAGTTAGTGATCTCCTGTCCAGATTATTAGTGGAGTTAGAACCGAAAGAAATTTCCCATTAAGTTTTCTGATTTTGTTCCATATAACCCGGGTATCTCTATTTTTGTTAATTGTGGAGGCAAAACATTTCCATGATTCCTTTTTTCTTCTAAGCTAGATATATCTGGCTCTAGCTTTTTTAAAATTTATGAGGTTGATGGAGATGGGATATTTTTGGAAGCGATTCCAAGCCTTATTCTTCTCTCTCTCTCTCAGCTATGCTGCATTCTTCATCCCACCACGCTGTGGCATGTTTATATTTTCCAGATGACTGTGGTACTGTAGCTTTAGCTGCTATTAAAATTTGGTTTGTGACATGAGCTATAGCATTGTCTATAAGCTGAGTGCTGCAAATGCTTTATATTTTGTCCAGTCAGCTTTATGGAATCTCCATCTTTTTTTGGCCATCGTGATGTGTAACATCATTTGTTAATATTTTGCAGACCACAGGGTCCCTATTAAGAGGATTATTCAAGATTGTCTATTCAATAAGTGGATATAGGACAGATGAATTATATGGAAATGTCAACTGCAGAGACTGTTCCAGTGGGCAAATAGATGTATCTCTCAACTCCAGTATTAAGGAGTGAGAGATTTTGCTCTTCCAATAATTTTTCAATCAATTTACCAAGTTTGTCTTGGTGGTGAGATCCCCACAGCGGATGGTGTCCATTTAAATCTCCCATGATACAGACTGGAGGTGGTAGCTGGGTTAATGCTTCTAGATCTGAATATGCATACTCTTGATTTGGGGGAAGGTAAAGTGAGACCAGTGAGAATGTAAACTGAATTGAGAACCCCAGGGGCTCACATCTTGTGAGTGTGGGTTTGGCACACCCAGGGTCCTGAGCTGGATATCATCATTCTTCTTTTTCTTGGTGATTCCCTTTTACTTCTCTCTCTCTCTTTTAGGGTAACTGGGGAATTTTTTTTTTTTTTTTTTGGCTGGTGTATCATAAGCCTCAGGCTTCCTTACACCATATAGCTTTTAATAATAATAATAATAATAATAATAATAAATATTGCAACTGCTTCCAAAGATGTTTGTAGTTGGAGATGTTTACATGGAATTCTGGAGTTGATTAAAATAGCCACTGCACCATGAGCTCCACTGGAAGGGAATCGGTCTTGTCTATAGGTACCGTAATGGTTCACTGTGTTTACTTGTGGAGTTAGGTAAGTTTCTTGAAGGCAGACACCTACCGGACTTGTGGAGTTAGGTTAGTTTCTTGAAGGCAGACACCTACAAGATGATATTTATCAATTAGGTCACGAATGTCATCAATGTTACTGCAGAAACCTCGACAATTCCACTGTATTATTGTGCGCATTATACTGGCTTTGTATTTGTATCTGTCTTTTTACAAATGGGGGGGTCTGCTTGGATCGCTCAGGCTTTTTCTCTTTTCTGGGAAAAATGGACGAACTTCCTCTAAGATTGGTTCCTCTGAGACTTCTTTTTCATATGTATCCATATGATCGTGGACAGAGAGATTGTCATCTGTATCTATGTGTTTAGTATTTGTGGTTGGCTGCGACATTAGCATTAGCATTAGCAGAGGCATTTGATGCAAGAAAGCAAGCTTATGCAGCATCAGCCAAAAAAAAAAAAAAAACCCCACTTCCACTTCACCCCTCTGTTCGTTCAAAATACCTGACCAGCTGAGCCTTAAACTTATTTAGGCTATCAACCTCCACCACAAGGGATGGAAGTCTGTTCCACCAACCAACCACCCGCTGGCTAAAGGCAAATTTCCGCATGTCTATCCTACATCTGTCTTTCCTCAATTTGAATTTATGCCCTCTCAGATGATTTTTCTGAGCTAGAGGAAGAATTCCATCAGCATTGAGCATGCTTAAACCATTCAAGGCTTTATACACCTCTATCAGATCACCTCGCTGGTGCCTAGTCTTCAGACACTGCAATTTGCAAAACTTAAGCCTTTCTTCGTAAGAGCACCCCCTTTGTTCCATTCACTAATCTTGTTGTCCTTCTCTGTACTCGTTCCAGCAGCTCTACATCCTTCTTGAAATGAGGCCTCCAGACCTGTATACAGTACTCTAGGTGTGGCCTGACCATTGCCTTATACAATGGAATAATCACCTCCTTATCCCTGCTGGAAAAATTCCTGTACAGTAAACCCCTGCTATTCGCGGGGGTTACGTTCCTGAGAAATGTCGCGAATACCGAAAACGCGAATACTGAGTTATGGCTCCCATAGTAATAAAGGGGTTCCGTTCCAAAGTATGAAATATATAAGAAAAACTAGTCTAAAATTTTGTCTATGTATGTATTATATGTACCTTCATAATATGACTATGTACATAGACAATACATAGTGAAATGCAAGCATATGGCATCGAAATGAAAATAAGAAACAATTTAATATTAAATGTAATATTTATTAGAAATTTCAAACCAGCGCCTTTGCTAGCAAAAAAAAACATCCCGCCAGTGCTATCACCAGTTTCGCTAAAGTGTTGATAAAGGAGTTTTGCCTTTTCGCGAATGATGAGTGAACTTAACGGAATTTTATTTCGAGTTTGGTCTTCTATCCACAGATTTAAAGCCTTTTCCATTTTTTCTAATTTAACATCACGAGTTACGGAGCAAATTTTTGAAGCAATTATCGCATTTTCACGGACACTACGGCGGATTTTTTCTTCCGATTTCTTGATTGATCGTACCGTTGACTCATTGATTTTATAATGTTTTTCCACTGAGGAGACACTTTCACCATTAGAAATTTTGTCTAATAACTCAATTTTATTCGCTAATGTTATCACCTTCTTTGATATTTTCACATTTCTCTTTTTATTCGTAGCCATATTTTTGTAGGGGTTAGAAAGAACTTGTCCACAATAAAGTCACTTTCTTCCGTTAACACACTCGAAAAACTCTGATTTACACTGCAAAACGGTAGATTTATCACTTTTGAAAGCATATCAATTTATAAATTGATAAATTTATTGTTTATAAGCATATAAATTAAAAGCAAACGACGAAACCTTCCATGATTAACACATACTGAACAAGGATTACCGAGAAACATCCACGCTCGCGATTTTTTCACCCCTCTCCCCCCACCCACTGAGCGCTGTTTTGACCGGGAAAGATAATTTTAGCCACGCCCATGTTTTTTATGGCGGAAAATATTCACGGCGCTTTAAAATTCACATTTTTTTAGGTTTCATTTTATATTAAATCGGCGATCGCGAATACGCGAAACCGCGAATACAGATACCGCGAATAGCAGGGGTTTGCTGTATATCATTGACAATACTCCATGAGCTACTCTTGCAGCCCATCTGCACTGCTCAGAGAACTTCATATCTGCCTGCACAACCACCCCCAAGTCCCTTTCATTCTCTACCACTGTCAGTGTAGTACTACAGAGTTGATACATTGCTCTGGGGTTGCTGTTTCCCATGTGTAGTACTTTACATTTATCAATGTTAAACTTCATTTGCCACCTCTCAGCCCATCTGCTCAACCTTTCTAGATCCTGTTGCAGCAGCATAGTGTCAGTAGTGTCCTTGAAAAATCTGCCAACCTTTGTATCGCCTGCAAACTTGGACATTAAGCTTGATATACCATCATCAATATCATTTATAAATACAGAAAACAATAATGGACCCAACACTGAGCCCTGAGGGACTCCACTAATAACATTAGTCCACAATGAGCAGTGTCCATTGATTACCACTCTCTGTCTTCTCCCCCTCAACCACCCCTTTATCCATAGCAGCAATTTGCCTCCAATGTCACACTGCTCCAATTTGTGTAGCAGTCTTCCATGTGCAACAGTATCAAAAGCCTTTCTAAGATCCAAGTATATAATATCAAAGTTATTCCCTGCATCCAGTTCTTTTGTGACTGCATCATAGTATCCAATCAAGTTGGTCAGGCAATACTTCCCCTTAACAAAACCATGCTGTGTCTGAACTATAACTGAAGCCTTGTCTAAATGATCCTGCAGTGCTTCTTTAACCAGTGCCTCCATTAATTTTCCTGGAACAGAAGTTAAGCTCACAGGTCTATAATTACTTGTGTCAGCCTTTGATCCTCCTTTGTGAATTGGGGTCACATTTGCACATTTCCAGTCTATGGGTACCTCCCCTGAGTCCAAGGAAGCTCTCATAATTATGGCTAAGGGTTTGCTTACTTCCTTTGCTGTCTCCTTTAATATAACTGGATAGATCCCATCCACCCCGGGTGCCTTTCTTGTGTTTATCTTCAACAGTTTCTCCTCCACTTTACTCCCAGTTATTTCAAGATTCTGTAGCTTACTGCTAGAGTTGAATACACCTCTGGCATTCCCCTTGCTGAATAACTCCTCATGTGTGAATGTCGATGCAAAATATTCATTTAGTTTCATCAATTTCATCAATACAGGATCATCAACAGTTGACTCATCAATATCAAGTGGACCAATCTGATTCATCCCCTTCCTTCTAGAGTTTACATAAGTAAAGAACTCTTTGCTGTTTTTCTTTGCATCCCTTGCCAAGGATTTCTCGTAATCTGCCTTCGCCTGCCTAACCTCCTTTGTAACTTGGTTGCATATCAACTTGTATCTATCATAGGCTTCTGTGTCATGTGTTAATTTGTAAGTATCCCATGCATTTTTCTTCTCTGCCATATGCCTCATTAGTTCATCTGACATCCATTTTGGCCTAAACCTTGAACAATATTTCTTAGTTGGTATGTAAAGCCTAGTAGCTTCCAAGATAAGTTCTTTGAATGCTTCCCATTTTGAATTTGCTGTTGGTAACATCATCAGTTGGTCGCACTGTATAGAATTTAAATACTGTCTCAGTCCATCGTAGTTGCCTTTACGGAAGCAATAACCCTTCCCTAAATGTAGTTTAGGGAAGGGTTATTGGTACCCCTAATGGTAGTTACCTCTTTGAGTAAATCCCACTTCAGAACACTGTGATCACTGCCACCTAGTGGTTCATTTATCTGCAGATTCTTAATGCATGAAGAATCACTGCTGATAATCAAATCAAGAGTATTACTCCGTCTAGTTGCCTCCCGAACATGCTGATGTAGAAAACAATCATCCAATAAATCCACAAAAGCCCTGCTAGTGTGTGAGTAACCAGCCCCCAAATTCCAGTCAATATCTGGGAAATTAAAATCTCCCATTATAAGACTCTCTGATTTACTGGCCCACTCTATTTCCCTGTACAGTTCCTTATTATACTCATCAGAGTCATTAGGCCTATAGCACACTCCTACTCTCAATTTTAATCTCCCAATGCTTATGTCACACCAAACTGACTCAACACTGCACTGTCCAGCGATGTCGACTGGCTTCACTTCCTTGGTTTTTATGTGTTTCTTAACTAATAGCATAACCCCTCCCTATCCTGTCTATCCTTTCTGTAGACGTTGTACTCCCCAAATTGCAGTTCTGCATCCCTTATATCTGTCTGACACCACGTCTCTGATATCCCAACAATATCTGCCTTTGATGTTTTGAGCAATACCTCAAATTCATCAAATTTATTTACTAAACTCCTAGCATTGGTGTACACGCAAGTATACCTGCACCTGTTTCTATTCTTAGCTACCCTAACACAACCCATGTGTTTACTTGTACCGCAATGGCTCCCAGCAGTCTCTGAAATACCATGCATCTTGTTTTTCAGGCTTCTGCTCATTCTAATAGAAGCAGTGCAAGAATCTCTTTCACCTCTGCCAGTGGCTACTGTTAATCTATTGGTCTTTGTCTGCCCCCAAGCTAGCAGTTTTCCGACGCACCTAACACTGCCTCGGTAGCATCAGCAAATATTCTTGCACCCTTTCTATTTAAGTGTATCCCATCCCTGTAGAAGCAATCTCTCCTGTTAACAAGTACAGTCCAGGCTGAAAAAAATTCTAGCCCTTGAGCCTTGCACAATCTTTCCAGGGCCGAATTGATCGACAAGGCTCTCATCATATACTCCCTCCTATCGTGTCTGGGCAGAATTGCAGACATTTTCAAATTCAACCCTAATTCTCGGCTTTTGTTCAACAGTGACCTGTGCTTGTTAAGTAATTCTGCCGGTCTCCTACTCTTAATATTATTAGTGCCAATGTGTACAACTATATCACCTTTTGTGCCCTTAAAAGATGATATACGCTCTACAACGTCATCAACCTTTGCCCCTGGCAGACATACCCTGGTCCTGTTCCACCTATCTTTTTTACAAAGCATGTTCCCCGTTTCCCTGACAATAGAGTCACCAACAACTACTAGTTCCTTCGGGACCAGCGCATTCTGCCTTGGGGGTTGTCTCTGTGTCACGCGATGCCCAAGTGCAAGCTCTGGCGTTGATGTGAGCAGCTGAGAGCTTGATGGGCCCCTCAATTTAGTTTCTTCGAGGGCATCGACCCTGTCCTTCAAGCTCTCATATAGGCCCACAAGAACGCCAAGTTGTTGCCTGATATCGATACACTCCTTGCATCGCACACACACAAAGACATCCCCCTTGGCAAACACATGGAAGACGTGTTTGGCGGAATTGTAACAGGTGTATTGATGGCTTGATTGGAAGTTGGTGTTGAGAGTGATTTTTCTGATGGATCTTGGAATGAGCGAGCCCAATCAGATATAGAGATGTTGGATGGAACTGTAACATCAGTTTGAACCGCAGTGGTAGTAGTGGTAACAGCAGTTATCTGCTTATGCTGTTGGACCGTTGCTGCATATGAGCGTGTTACTGTAATTGGTGATATTTGTTTCTTTGCTTCAAGAAAGGAAACTTTATGCTTGGTTTTGTACTTCTGAATAATATTTTCTCTTTTTCATGTTTCACAGTCTTTGGAGTAAGCGGAACGATTGCCTCTACAGTTTGGACACTGTAAAGATTGTGCAGAACATTCAGTATGGATATGATCTTTAGATCCGCATGAAGCACATACAGTAGTTCCTCGACATACTGCCTGTGAATGCCCAAATTTCTGACATTTATAGCATCTGATGGGGTTCGGTATATACAGATGGGCATGACAGTTCAAGTATCTGGCCTTTACAGAAGTTGGTGGATTTGGCAAGTTGAATGTTAGTATGATGTTTCTGGTTGGAAGTAATGAATCATCCTTTTTAATTAGGATTCTCTTCTGAATAACAGGTCTTTGGTTTGAGAGGTCTTGTTTAATTTCTTCCTCAGATACATGTAGAAGATCCCATTCTGTTATAACTCCTTTCGAGTAGTTTTAAGAAGGTGAGGTACTCCCATAGAAGGTGACACTTCTATGGGAGTTCCTCCAAGTGTTTTCAATTAAGTAACTTGCCAGAGTAGTGGTTGGGTTGTGTTGTTTCAACAAGCAGGTCACCTGATTTTATTCTATGAACCATTATTGGTGAGCCAGCAGCATTCTCTAAACATTTCTGGATCAGAAAAGGAGAAAGCTTGCTGACTGGCTGGTCAGTCAAGGAATGTATTATAAGGAAGTGAGGCCAGATATTCTGGTCTGTATTCTTCTTTTGTCTCTTGGCATTGGAAGGGTTTATTATTATTATTATTATTATTATTATTATTATTATTATTATTAGCCCTATGGTGCAAAGAAGCCTGAGGCTTATGCAGCACCAGCCAAAAAAAATTTCTGAGTTAGCCTGTGTGTGTGTGTGTGTGTGTGTGTGTGTGTGTGTGTGTGTGTGTGTGTGAGAGAGAGAGAGAGAGAGAGAGAGAGAGAGAGAGAAAGTAGAAGGAAATCACCAAGAAAGAGAAAAATGATGATATCCAGCTGAGGACCCTGGGTGTGCCAACCAATATTCACCAGATGTGACCCCTGGGGTTGTGATTCTTCTGCTCTCTAGAATGTGATGGGGGCATTGATCCATCCTGCAAGAGTCAGTATTGGTATAGTCGATCTTTGCTCCTTTCAGCCCTTGGCAGATTAACTTCACTGCCAAGATTTTCAGCCCAGGCCATGTGGAGGCAGGAGCGGTGTCTGGTGTGCTCAAGTGAAAAGTAGTAGGGGTTATTAATAAACTATGAGAAATAAAGAAAGGTGGCTTTCCTTCCTTGCTCTGTACAGGTATTTTTTTTACAAGAGCTGTTATGAAATAAATAGATTTCTTAATGACAGGAATGTAAAAGAACTGTAAATCGCTTTTTGGAAATCGCACTGGAATCACAGAGAAATCGCTCGGTCACAATCTCTTGGCCTTGAATATGCTTGGTACTCGGGCCCC
This sequence comes from Mastigoproctus giganteus, assembly GCF_048544385.1. Classification (NCBI taxonomy): domain Eukaryota; kingdom Metazoa; phylum Arthropoda; class Arachnida; order Uropygi; family Thelyphonidae; genus Mastigoproctus; species Mastigoproctus giganteus. The sequence continues at coordinate 218,346,754 of NC_143583.1, forward strand.
ACAAGGCAGTAATGACAGAAAAATAATGCAGCGTAGCATCAGTTTTTACAATGACAATACCCTGCACCTTAATAGTCCAGTCAAGTTGCATACGTAACTCAAGAGATGAGTTTGAGTAGAAACCTATTAATCATTCTCTTTGTAGCCCTGACCCTAGCAATTTCTATTTGTTTGGTTTACTTAAACAATACCTTGGCAGATATGTTACACAATGAGTGGAGGTTGAAAATGATGTTGAGAATGATGAATCAGTGGTCAGGAAAGCAATCGATGTCTTTTTACGCAGCAGGCTACCAAAATTTTACAAAGTGATGGCACAAGTTTTTATACATGTTTTAGGATTATGTTTAAAAATAAATGTTGTGTTCAGGTCAGTTTCTTGTTTATTTATTTTATTCCCCCTTGTTTGATGAGATACTCACTTACTCTTTCTGTAGCAACTGTGCTTATAACCATTATTGTTGCTTCAGAATTGGCAGCAATTAATTATTGCAAGAAGAGGAATTCCTACATTTCTACTGTTGTTGTTATGTTATCATTTATTAGTCGTTAGCACATTGGCTTCTGTGGCCATAATGCACCTCTCAGTTTTGCTTTCCTAGTCTGGTTTCTTTCAAATTTTAGATTTAAGTAATACCTGACTTTATGTTGTTTGTTTGTTATTTGTTTTTTTTAGGAGCATTAGCAACTAAGGCCATATTGCTCTGGGATATGCGGTGGTCATTCCCTGACCTTTCCGCATCCTCCATATTTGGTGGTGACGGGCTCGAACCCCGGTCTAATCAAGAAGCGTGTGCTATGCACTGCTGCTCCTTCCCACCTGGCTACGGAGGCGCCTCCTGACTTTATGAAGAGATGGAGTTCAAGTGTATTCATTGACTTTCAATGATTTTTGTTTTTTAAATCTGATTATATAAGCCTATTAATTTTAGGTAGTGAAAAACTGCTCTTATATTATTTTCTTCGCTTAAAATGTTTTCCAAAGCTAGAGCATCTTGAATTTTAGTTACTGACCTAAAAGCTATTTTTCTTTTGTTTATAAAGGCTGGACCATCTAGTAGTATATGTTTAACTGTTTGTTGTACATGGCACTGACTGCATTGAAGGTGGTTCTTCGGCTTTAAGTAGATAGGAATGGGTTAGGTATGTGTGCCTTATCTGTAACCTGGCAAGGGTTACTTCTTTTTGGACATCTCTTTCACTGGATTTCCACTGCTTTAAAACTGGTTTACTTTGAAAACGTTTATTATGAGTTTGCTCACTCCATATTCTTTGCCACTGATTTTGCTCTTAACTTCAATACTATGTCTGTAGTCTGTAAATGGTACTTTGGTGGTTGAAGAAAGGGTGCCTGTTGCCATTTTTGCTGTATGGTCTGCTTGTTCATTTCCTTTAATTCCCATATGTCCAGGAATCCAACAAAAGGAAATGTTCTATTTTCTTTTCAGGAGTTTGTTTAGGGTGACTTGGATTTGTCTCAGAGTTGGATGGAAATTCTTTGTGTCACATTGTATTGCTTGCATTACACTGAGGGAATTTGTGAAGATCAGACTATGGGGTAGCTTTTGCTGCCATATTTTGTCTTGCTAACTTCACTGCTTGTAGTTCGGCTGTGAAGATGCTACATTCTGTTGGGAGAACTTGGGTTATTGTAGTATCAGAGAAAACTGCTGCCATGCTTACTTTTGTATCAATTTTCGATATATCTGTATATATTTTGCGTAAATCGTGGCTATTTCTCTAGATATGCAGCAGGTAGTTTTGAAAGCTGCTTCCTGGTAGGAAATGTCTTCCTCAAGAGTGGAAGTAGGTATCACAGATTGGTGATATTATTTCCCGTGGGGGGGGGGGGGGTCCTTGGTGCATTTTGTATGATAGCTAGTTTGTTTAAATCAAGAGACCAAATTGGAAGTAGCTCCTTGATGCATATGTTTGCTTGTTTGTTAACTGTTGGGTGATTCTGTACATATTTTCCATATTGGTGTATATGATGTTTCGAACACATGATGGTTTGGAAAACACTTTATTTTAGCTGCATAAGATAGGAGGAGTTCTTGTTTTCTGAGGTGAAGTGGCTATGCGTATCCAAGATAGCCACAAGGCTATGCGTAGTGCACTATGGTGTACTATAGTGTACCTATGGGTCCAACCATCTTAATGCACTTGGTTTTGCAGAGCTGTAAACAGGTGCCCCATAATCGAGTTTGGATCTTATCAAGCTTCTATACAGATGTAACAAAGTGTGCCCGTCTGCTCCCCAATTTTTTGCAGATATGACTCTCAGAATATTTAATTTATTTAGACAGTTTATTCTAAGATGCTTTATGTGATCTTAATTTCTTATCCAGGGTTAATCCAAGAAAATTTGTGCTACATTTCTGCTTTATGAATTCACCATTCATATGTAATCAGTGAAAGAGTGCAAAATATATACTCTTTTACAGGTTGCACATGTATATAGGAATATACTATGAAGAAGAAAAATAAATAAGAATATATTAAAAAACATACCTTTCGATCATTTGCTCTAGTTAGGACATTTTCCCATCTTTGCTTTAAAGTACGTAGGTTGTGTTGAAGGCTTGTGGCTGCCCCTTCATTTGAACGTTTTAAATAGTCTTGTCCTTGTTGAAGCACAGATTCAACTTTGTGTCTATTATTATCCAAATCACTGAAGAGTTCCTAAAATATAAATGTATGAGATTATCTATAACGTTTTTGATATTGTAGTTTTGAAACAGTAAGCTATTTCTGAAAACTGTTCTATTTTAATCCAACAAATGACATTATGGCCTTAATTACAAGCTAAAATGAGTTTATCTTATTTGACTAGTTACATAAGAGAAACTTGAAAGAAAAGTGAACCATTTTTTCTACTTGGATTAGTATGAGTTTGTGTGGAAGAGTTTTTGTGCACTTGCCCATGCTATCGTTCATGCATGTTGATGAGGATGATGGTATGGAGTTCTTCAACTGATTAGTGATTGTTTATACTATTGTGGGCAGTTGCATCAGTTTTATAAAACTTCATGTTTTATGAAGTTTTATAATAAAATATATTACATCATAACAGATTGCATTTATATGATGTCATAACAGATTGAGTGTTGATTACTAAACCAGAGAAACCCAGTAACCTAATCTACACTCCAAAGATCAATTCTCTTGTAATGTAAAGGAAAAACAAAATGAAGAAAAAAAAAAAAAAAAATATATATATATTAAAAATTATATTCTGTTGCCAAAAAAGATCCATCCATAATGCATTTATATCATTGCCCATATTTCTGTTTATTGTCTTATCTTTAAATTCATTTATATACATAGTTTCTTTAACTATTCTTTTGATAAAATACACAAGGGGCTAGTATAGGCTACATATTACCCTTTTTTCATAATGTAGTTATTGCACAGTAACAGTGGCTTAAATTGTAGCTTTCTCTTAATGAATTTCTAAATGTTGTTTTGCAAAATTGAAAAATTAAATGGCTGTGGCTGAAAAAGAAGCGCATTCAGGACATCCAAGAATACTCTGCAGCGAGACCTAGAAAATAGGCAGATGGGCTGACAAATGCTAGTTGAGATTTATTAATGATAAAATGCAAAATACTACATATGGGTAGCAGCAATCCCAGAATATCATACCAATTGAGTGCTATTAGTATTAGTATTAATAATGGCCGCATGGTGCAAGAAAGTCTATGGCTTATGCTGCACCAGCCAAAAAAAAAAAAAAAATCCGAAAAAAAAACAAAAAAAAAAAATAATAATAATTAATAAAAAAAAACGGAAATTAAACCTATCATCCTATGCGCTTCCCTTACCCGAAAGTACTATCCAGATGACCTTTGAATTTCCCCAAACTGTCGGCCTCTACCACCCATGAAGGCAACTTATTCCAGTAATTTATAACTCTCTGGCTAAAATAAAATTTCCTGCAGTCCAATCTAAACATTTCCCCCCATAACTTGAATTTATGTCCCCTAGTTCTAGCATCATTTATAATCTTGAAAATTTCGTCCTCATTCATTTTATTGATGCCCCTCAGAGCCTTAAACACTTCAATCAAATCTCCTCTAAGGTGTCCAAACTCTGCAACCCACATATTCGAAGTCTTTCTTCATAAGGACGCCCTTTTGCCGATCTCACCAGGAGAGTGATTGATATGAGACTGACATGTTTTGAGCAGTATAGGCAGGCTCAAGCTAGGAGCATGAACCTGTCTATACCTTGGGGGATTCTGTCAATGATATACAATTTTGCCAGCAGGTTAGCTGATTAATAAGTGATTATCCCATTGCACAAAGCAATGTTCAGGCTGCATGTTTAATACTGCATACAGATTTTGCACTCGCATTTTAAGAAAGATGTGGAACAACTGGAATGAGTGCAGAGAAGAGTGACAAGATTAGGTAAGAATACAAAAGGGTATTCTTACTACAAAAGGTTCTGCAAATTGCAATGCTTGGAAACTAGGCACTTATGAGGAGACCCCATTGAAGCACTTAAGGCTTTTAAATGTATTGAATAACTTAATGATGGTATTTTCACTCTTTCTTCGACAACATAAGGGGACATAAACTTAAACTGAAAAAGAATGAATGCATGAAGATGTGTGCAGATTTGCTTTCAGCCAGAGAGGAATGGATTGTTAAACAAACTACCATCTGGTGTTGTGGAAGTGGGTAGTCTGAATAAATTAAAGGAAAATTAGACAATGTTATAGGTGATGGGCAGATCAGCAGGGGTAGCATTTTTTGTATAAGCTTGTTTTCTTCCATTATTTGCTATTCCTAATAATAATAATAAAAATATAGCAGTACAAATTTCCACTTTTAGGGAACATTAATAAGCATCTAAGCGCTTTTTTTGCTATTTTTACTAATGCGTGAAAATAGTTTTCAGTTACCAATCTTAGTTTTGCTTCACTAAGGTTTTATTAAATTCTTATTTAACACAATTTTAATTTAATTTAATTTTAAGGGGGTTAAGAATACAGTAATTTTGCAAGCTGTAGGTAATTGAATCTGGCTATAAAAAGCTGGGTCACAACTGTAACTACTTCTCAGCTTACTTCTTTTTGTCTAATAGATTGGGATAAATCATTTCAGATTCATATCCATATTCATATCTATGAATATTGATATGAAAGCCATAAAACGATGATAACAAAGTCATATAACATAACTCGAAAATAATATTCAATACCGAAATAAATATATATATAGTGTTATCACTGCATTGGGATATAGGTTTAGGGTTATATTTTGTATTGGAATTTTATTGAACTTGAATAGAAATCATGACTCAGACCAGAGCAGCAAAGCAAAAGGCTCAAACTACTAGAAGTGCTGTGGCTCAGGGGAGAACAGAGGGGGTGGCGGTTGTCCTCTGAATCACAGTCTATTGAAATGCACTGCTCGTTTGATGTTTGTGGAGCAATCAGGAACGGGACATGATATTGCCAAGGGGAATGTCTTTGTGTGTGTGCGCGCGCGCGATCTAAGGAGTGCGAGGAAATCAGGCGCCAACTCCGCATTGTTATGGGCTTATATGAGAGCTTGAAGGACTGGGGGTGGATGCCTTCGAAGGATTTAAATTGAGGGGGCCCATCAAGCTCTCAACTGCCCACATCAATGCAAGAGCTTGGACTTGAACTTCATGCAACACAGCGACAGCACCCAAGGCAGAATGTGCTGGTCCCAAAGGAACTAGTTGTTGTAGGTGACTCTATTGTCAGGGAAATGGGAAACATATTGTGCAAAAAGGATAGATGGAACAGGACCAGGGTATGTCTGCCAGGTGCAAAGGTTGATGACGTTCTAGGGCAGATATCATCCTTTAAGGGCACAAAGGGTGATATTATTGTACACGTTGCTACTGATGATATTAAGAGTAGGAGACCGGCAGAATTACTTAACAAGTGCAAGACAATGCTGAAAAAAAGCTGTGAGTTAGGGTTGAATTTGAAAGTGTCTGCAATTCTGCCCAGACACGATAGGAGGGAGTATATGATGAGAGCCTTGTCGATCAATTCGGCCCTGGAGAGACTGTGCATGGCTCAAGGGGTAGAATTTTTCTCAGCCCGGTCTGTGCTTGTTAACAGGAGAGACTGCTTCTACAGGGATGGGATACACTTAAATAGAAAGGGTGCAAGAATATTTGCTGATGCTATCGAGGCAGAGTTAGGTGGGTTGGAAAACTGCTAGCTTGGGGGGGGGGATACACGGACTAATAGATTAACAGTAGCCATTGGCAGAGGTAAAAGTGATTCTTGCACTACTTCTATTGAAATGAAATTGGGCAGCAGCCTGGAAAGCAAGGCAATGGTAATTTCCAGGACTGCTGGGAGTCATAGTGGAACAAGTAAATACATGGGCTGTGTTAGGGTAACTAAGAGTAGAAACAGGTGCATGTATACTTGCATGTACACCAATGCTAGGAGTAAAGTTAATAAATTCGATGAGCTTGAAGTGCTAGTCAAGACATCAAAGGCAGATATTGTTGGGATATCAAAGACATGGTGTCACACAGGCATAAGCAGTGCAGAACTGGAATTTGGGGAGTACAATGTGTACAGAAAGGATAGACAGGACAGGAAGGGAGGAGGGGTTATGCTATTAGTTAAGACAAACATAAAATCTAAGGACGTGCATCCAATTGATGTGGGTGGACAATGAAATGTTGCAGGTTTTGTGTGACATAAGCACTGGGAAAGGAAAAATGAGAGTAGGTGTGTGTTATAGGCTTAACGAATCTGATGAGTATAATGATCAATTGTGCAGAGATATAGAGTGGGCCAGTAAATTAGAATGTCTTATAAATGGGGGATTTTAATTTCTCGGATATTGACTGGAATTTGGGGATTGGTCACTCACATAGCAGCAAGGCTTTTGTGGATTTATTGGATGATTGTTTTCTACAGCAGCAAGTTCGGGAGGCAACTATAAGGAGTAATACTCTTGATCTGATTATCATTAGTGATTCTTCATGCATCAAGAATCTTCAGATAAAGGAACCACTAGGTGGCAGAGATCACAGTGTGCTGAAGTGGGATTTACTCAAAGAGGTACCTACAATCAAGAGTTTTTGCTTTCGTAAAGGTGACTACGGTGGTCTGAGACAGTATTTAAATTCTATACAGTGGGACCAACTGATGATGTTACCAACAACAAATTCAAAATGGGAAGAGTTCAAAGAAATATTGTTCAAGATTTAGGCCTCAATGGATGTCAGATGAACAAATTAGACATGTGACAGAGAAGAAAAATGCATGGGATACATATAAATAAACATGGGACACATAAGCTTTTGATAGATATAAGCTGGTCTGTAACCAAGTTACAAAGGAGCTTAGGCAGGCGAAGGCTGATTACGAGAAATCATTGGCAAAGTATGCAAAGAAAAACAGCAAAGAGTTCTTTACTTATGTAAACTCTAGAAGGAAGTGGATGAATCAAATTGGTTACTTGATATTGATGGTTCAACTATTGATGATCCTGCTCAAGTAGCTAACAAACTAAATGAATATTTTGCATTGACATTCATGCATGAGGAGTTATACAGCGAGGGGAATGCCAGAGGTGTATTCAACTCCGGCAGTAAGCTAGATAATCTTGGAATAACTGAGAGTAAAGTGGAGGAGAAACTGTTGAAGATAAACACAAGAAAAGCACCTGGGTTGGATGGAATCTATCCAGTTATATTAAAGGAGGCGGCAAAGGAAGTAATCAAACGATTAGCCATAATTATGAGAGCTTTCCTTGACTCAGGGGATGTACTCATGGACTGGAGATGTGCAAATGTGACCCCAATCCATAAAGGAGGATTAAAGGGGGAGACAGGTAATTACAGACCTGTCAGTTTAACTTCTGTTCCAGGGAAATTAATGGAGGCACTGGATAATGAAGCATTGCAGGATCACCTAGACAAGACTTCAGTTATAGTTCGAACACAGCATGGGTTTGTTAAGTCTTGTCTGACTAATTTGATTAAATACTATGATGTAGTCACAAAGGAACTGGATGCAAAGATTAACTTTGATATCATATATTTGGATCTTAGAAAAGCCTTTGATACTGTTGGACATGGAAGACTGCTGCACAAATTGGAGCAGTGTGGCACTGGAGGCAAATTGCTGCTATGGATAAAGGGATAGTTGAGTGGAAGAAGACAGAGAGTGGTAATCAACGGACACTGCACTTCGTGGACTAATGTTATTAGTGGAGTTCCTCTGGGTTCAGTGTTGGGTCATTGTTATTTTCTGTATTTATCAATGATACTGTCTGATGATGGTATATCAGACTTAATGTCAATTTTGCAGATGATATGAAGGTTTACAAATGTAAAGTACTACATATGGGAAGCAGTAATCCCAGAGTAACGTATCAACTCTGTGTTACCACACTGACAGTGGTAGAGAATGAAAAGGACCTGGGGGTAATTGTGTAGGCCGATATGAAGTTTTCTGAGCAGTGCAGATGGACTGCAAGAGTAGCTCATGGTGTCTTGTCAATGATATATAGGAATTTTTCTAGCAGGGATAAGGAGGTGATTATCCCCTTGTATAAGGCAATGGTCAGGCCACACCTTGAGTACTGTGTACAGGTCTGGAAGCCTCATTTTAAGAAGGATGTAGAGCTGTTGGATTGAGTACAGAGAAGGGCAAGAAGATTAGTGAATGGAACAAAGGGTTGCTCTTACGAAAAAAGGCTTAAATTTTGCAAATTACAGTGTCTGGAGACTAGCCACCTGCAAGATGATCTGATTGAGGTGTATAAGGCCTTGATTGGGTTGAGCATGCTAAATTCTGATGGGATTCTCCTGCTTGATCAGATTACGAACCTTAGAGGGCAGAAATTCAAATTGAGGAAAAACAGTTGTAGAATAGATGTGCGGAAATTTGCTTTAAGCCAACGAGTGGTTAATTGCTGGAACAAACTTCCATCGGTCATTGTAGAAGTTGATATCTTAAATAGAGTCAAGACAGAACTTGAAAAATATTTGGAGCGAGTGGATGGGTGAAATAAGAATTTTTTTTTTTTTGGGTGATGCTATATAAGCTTACTCTCTTGCATCATGTGCCTTTGCTAATGCTAATGAAATTATAGTACCACAACTATCAGTAACCATGTTATCTTCTGTGTTATCTTCATAATTACTAAGATTTGAGGAAAGATACTTGGAAATTTATGCAAGCTCTTTCTGTCATTGCAGTAAATATGGAAATGAAAAAATATTTTAAGATTAACCTCCTCAAGTTTCTAATTTTCTTTTAGCTGCACCTGATCTGAATATATGCACCAGCAACATGGTTTCTTGGAGAAAAACAACACAACAGATACAGAAAAAACACCATGTGTCAACAGCAATAATCAAAACACTGGAAGGTTTTTGAAATCTAGTAGTTGACTTAATTTTCAGATTCTGGATAGTTTCACTTCAGTAACCATTTTAACTAATTCTTCTTCAACAAACAAGTTTTTGATAATCCTTAATTTTTTCCAACTGCATATGCAATTCAATTTGAAAATGTACTTACAGTGTCTTAAAGGTTTACTGTTTTCCAAGATTCCAAATAATGAAGTGATTTAGGAAGGATGTAGAGTGGAGTGTGTACAGAGAAGGGCAACAAGATTGGTGAGGGGTACAAAAGGGTCCTCTTACCAAGAAAGTCTTAAGTTCTGCAAATTGCAGTAGTTGGAGACTAGGAACCTGCAAGGTGATCTGATTGAGGTGTAAAAGGCCTTGAATGGGTTGAGCATGCTGAATTCTGATGGGATTCTCCCACTTGATCAGATTACAAACCTGAGAGGGCATAAATTCAAATTGACGAAAGACAGTTGTAGAACAGATGTGTGGAAATTTTCCTTAAGCCAATGCGTCGTTAATTGCTGGAACAAACTTCCATCTGTCGCTGCGGAAGGTGATAGCTTATAATAAATTCAAGGAGGAACTGGACAAACTTAGAGGGAACAGATGTGTGAAATCGGGTTTTTTTTTTTTTTGGTTTATGCTACATAACGTATGATGCTCATACACTTGCTTTCTTGCATCACATGCCTCCATTACTACTACTATTTTAATTAGGGTTTTGTATTGATTGCCGCTTGTTGGGTTTAGGACAGATCTTTCCAACTTTTTCTTGGAAAGAAAAAGTTGGAAAGATCTGTCTTTTTCTATTATATATCCATGAATTAATTCATGGATATTATATATCCATGAATTAATTGGTTGCTTTATAAACTTGATAAAAAACTGTCAACATTCACACTTACTAAAAATCTCAAGTTTTTTAAAAAGCAGTAGTAGCAGTGGCATTTGATGCAAGAAAGCAAGTGTATGCAGCATCAGCCAAAAAAAAAAAAAAAAAAAAAAATCACACCATTCCCTCCAAATGCCTGTCCAGTTCCTCCTTAAATTTATTCAACCTATCAACTTCCACAACAACAGATGGAAGTTTGTTCCAGCAATTAACCACCCACTGGCTAAAGGCAAATTTCCGCACATCTAATCTACATCTGTCTTTTCTTAATTTGAATTTATGCCCCCTTTTTATATGCATCATATAAAAAGCCTTTACCTAAGGCTTTTTATATGATGTAGAAGGGTTAAACTACGATTCCTGGTGGCCAGATTTTGGGATCTAGAATTATACTTTGTTTATCCGGGGGACAGAAGATGATAAATGAGGTATAACTTGGGCACCTTGTTTTGACGGGTTTCAGTTCTACCTGTGCTGCGAACTCAGTGGCCAACATCATCTTGATGTTTTTGCCTGTTGTAGCTGGGCCCAATCTTGAGACAAAAATTTTCCTACGAGTTGGGACAGCAGTGATATTATAAATGGAAGACAGGCATTGTGAGTGTTGGTCTCTATGTAGTTTCGATGATGTGTCGTTGTTATTTGGTTTTTAGGAGCATTAGCAACTAAGGCCATATTGCTCCGGGGATATGCAGTGATCATTCCCTGACCTTTCCACATCCTCCATATTTGGTGGTCATGGGTTCGAACCCCAGTCTAATCAAGAAGCATGTGCTTTGCACTGCTGCTCCTGCCCACCTGGCTATGGATGCGCCGATCTGGTGTCTGGTGAATATTCGTTTGCATGAGGAACATTGATGCCAGGGTCAATTGATTGAACCAAATCAGCTGACTGTGGGTTTATCCGCCTAACAAGAGGAGAGGGAGGTTTAACTACTGACCTCGAGGTTAACCTGGCATGCTTTTCCGAGTGCATCTGTACCACCTTAGCATATGTCTGTTTAGTCGGAATGCCTGAAGGGTCACCACGGTTGTTATTGTGGGGGTTATCTGGAGGCCGGCTCTGAAAGCTTCGTGATTTTGTACTTTGACTGATGATAGTTGCTAGGTTGTTTTCGTGTGCCAGTTCACCGGATGCCTCCACCAGGAAATGCTGCTGGCTTGGGAGTGCAGTTGAGAATGAGGTGTGATTCACTGGGGTGTTTATTTGAAGAATTGATTCTCTAGTACTCAGTGGTTAGATATCCTCAGAAAAATGGTAAAAGAGAACTGGAATTGCTCTCCCAATGGCATCAGGTGAGTTGCAGCATCCTGTTGGTTGAAAAGGGCCACTTGGGAATGTATGCATTAAGATCCTGGTTCAGTTCTGTTATCTCAAAATCAACTTGAGATGTTTCGTTATGTCAATTCCTGAGGCATTCAGCAGATTTAGGAGAGTTTCGAAGATTCCAAAACTAAGTGGGTTTCAATGTTTACTATCTGTGATTTTAGCTGGTCGATTTCTGTCAGTATCTGTTGGTGGGGTTCTGCTACCGAAGCGAGTGCATCTCTTCTATTAGGATATCATGATTAGACTGGATGCGGTGGACAGTATTACTATCTACAGCCCAATCTAATTTGTTCTGTTGAGTTAACTGTATGTTATATGTTTCTAAAAGTTTAGTGATAAGGTTGCAAAAATTTTGGACTTGAGGTGTTAGGTTTCTTCTTGAGTGAGATGTTCAAGGCTTGATGTGGCTGATTCTGGGTCTCCAGAATCAGCCACTTTAAGCAATGTAATTGATTGTTGCCAAATCGACTAATTTATAACGATTCTTTTAATGAAAAAAGGGCTGTTTAGGGATTTTCAAGCACCAGATGGCACGCTAAAGGTCGAAAGGTTCTCAATAATATTGTATTCACTTTTCTATTGTTCCTCTCCATGAAAATATCCCATTAATACCTGGAGTTCTTATTGACACCCTGAAATATATTTATAGTATTTTATTTTCTGAATTGTGTTATTTATTAAAAAAATTTCTCTAATTAAATTTTACCCCAGGAGCTCACATCCCGGGAGTTTGCCAAGCCCATACTCACATCTGGTGAGTATGGACTTGGCAAACCCAGGGTCCTGAGCTGGATATTATCATTCTTCTCTTTCTTGCTTTCTTGGTGATTCCTTCCACTTCTGACTCTCTCTTAGGGTAACACAGGAATTTTTTTCTTGGCTGGTGCAGCATAAGCCTCAAGCTTCCTTGCACCATATGGCTAATAATAATAATTACACTAATGACAGTGCTAATTTTGGGCAGTGCCCAACCCTAGCAAAGAAAACCCATGAGGAAAAAATTAGGAAGTACAAGAACCTGAGACATGAGGTCAAGGAGATGTGGCATATGCTAGAAGTATCGACCATCCTGATCATCATGTCAACCACCAGTATGGTGCCAAAGACTCTATGTAGCAGCAATAGGTCTCCCAGAGAACACCTACAAAGAACTTCAGAAAGTTGCAATCCTGAACACCTGTAGGATAGTCAGAGATTTCCTCAACCAACAGTAACACCAGACATTACAACCACCCTGTGTACTTGGTAGCAGTACCCGTCACGGAGTGGAAACCCCCCCCAATCAGGGAGAAATAATATAAGAGCAACAATAATAATAATAATGGAAGACTGCTGTAGAAATTGGAGCAGTGTAGCATTGGAGGCAAAGTGCTGCTATGGATAAAGGGATGGTTGAGTGGGAGAAGACAGATGTTAGTTAGTTTTTTATTTGGTTTTTAGGAGCATTAGCAACTAAGGCCATATTGCTCCGGGGATATGCGGTGTCATTCCCTGACCTTTCCGCATCCTCCATATTTGTGGTGACGGGCTCGAACCCCGGTCTAATCAAGAAGCGTGTGCTATGCACTACTGCTCCTTCCCACCTGGCTAGGGAGACGCCTGGGGAGAAGACAGAGAGTGGTAATCAATGGACACTGCTCTTCGTGGACTAATGTTATTAGTGGAGTCCCCCAGGGTTCAGTGTTGGGTCCATTGTTGTTTATTGTATTTATTAATGATAAGGATAATGGTCTTAATGTCTAAGTTTGCAGATGATATGAAAGTTGGCATGGTTGTTAATGACACTAATGACAGTACAGTACTGCAACAGGATCTAGAAAAGTTGAACAGATAGGCTGAGATGTGGCAAATGAAGTTTAACACTGAAAAATGTAAAGTACTGTATACGGGAAGCAGTAACCCCAGAGTAATGTATCATTTGAAAATTGCAGTGCTGGAGACTAGCCAACTGCAATGTGATCTGATTGAGGTGTATAAGGACTTGAATGGTTTGAGCATGCTCAATGCTAATGGGACTCTTCCTCTTGTTCAGAATAATCTCCTGAGATGGCATAAATTCAAATTGAGGAAAGACAGTTTTAGAATTGATGTGCGGAAATTTGCCTTAAGCCAGAAGGTGGTTAATTGCTGGAACAAACTTCCATCGGTCATTGTAGAAGTTGATAGCTTAAATAGATTCAGGGCAGAACTTGACAAACATTTGTAGCGAGTGGATGGGTAAAATAAGGATTTTTTTTTTTTTTTAGCTGATGCTGTATAAGCTTGCTTTCTTGCATCATATGCCTTTACTAATGCTAATTATTACATATAATAATTGATTTTCTGAAGTGAGTGATTGTTACGAAAAGAAAGTTAAGTGACTGTTATGAAAGAAATTATAACAAAAGTCACTAACTTTCTTTTCATTTTTTTTTGAAAATGAGATAAAACATGAATAAATTTAAAACAATATAAGAATATATAACAAAATTTATGTTATTGGTATATTTATACCAATATTATTATGTATTATAATTTATTAATGTTATTGGTATAAATATTATGGTATTATAATTTATTAATGTTATTGATATAAATATTATGGTATTATAATTTATTAATGTTATTGGTATAAATATTATGGTATTATAATTTATTAATGTTATTGGTATAAATATTATGGTATTATAATTAATATATTATAATACCATAATAGATAAGCTGTGTTGTGTGCACTCACACTAGACACCAGTTAAATCACTGCTTGCTTCAAGTATGAACATGAACTGAATAATTATTTCAAAATCTATGATTTGCAAAGTATTAAGAAATTGGATTTTTGAATTGATTTTGAATTTTTTTTATTTTTTCAATTCAATATAGTAATTATCATTTAATGACACTGGAGGTCTACTATCTATTCAGAAATTCTTAACATAAAGCATATTTCCTTAAGAGATCTGTGCTGAGAGCATCACAGATCTGTTTTAACGGGATATCTTCCCTGACCAATCTGATCAGCTACTATGACAAAATAATAAAGAAACGGGATGGAAAAAATAATTTTGACATTATTCAGTATTTTTATATTGCTCCATATGAATGGCTACTAAATACATTGGAGTAGGGTGGCATTAAGGGAAGTCACTGCTGTGGATAAAGAGATGATTGTGGCAGAAGATAGACAGTGGTTATTAATGGGCCTATTCTTTATGGCCTAATGTTATTAGTGGAGTTCCTGGGAGGTTAAATTCCTGCCCCCTCTTGTTTTTAGTATCTATTACCAGTATGATGATGGCATATAAAATATAAAATTAAATGTCTATTTGCTGATGATACAAAGGTTGGCAGAGTGGTTAATGAAAATAATCATAGTATGCCATAGCAACAAGACCTAGAGAAATTAGGCAGATGGGCTGAGGTGACAAATGAGGTTTAACTCGATGTTTTGGTTTAACCGTTGATGATCTTGCTCAGATAGCTGACAAACTGAATGAGTATTTTGCATCTACATTCACACATGAGGAATTCTGTAAAGAAGGGGAGGACAGAAGTTTATTAAACTCTAACAGAGACCTAAATTATTTTGTAATAACGGAGAGCAAAGTGGAGGAGAAATTTTTGAAGATAAACATAAAAACGGCATCTGGGGCAGATGGAATCTATCCAGTATATTAAAGGAAGCTGAGTGGAAAGTAAGCAAACCCTTAGCATTAATTATGAAAGCATCTTTAGATTCAGGGGAAGTCTCATGGCCTGGAGATGTGCAAATCTATCCCCAATTCACAAAGAGGGTTCAAAGAGTGACACAAATAATTATAGATGTGTTAGTTTATTCTGGGGAAAATAATGGAGTCACTGGTTAAAGAAGGATAACCTACACAAGGCTGCAGTAACAGTTCAGACAAAGCATGGATTTTGTTAAGGGGAAGTCTGGTCTAACCAATTTGCTGGATACTATGATGTGGTGTCAAAGGAACTGGATGCAAAAAATAATTTTTATATCATATACTTGGATTTCAGGAAAGCTTTTGATACTGTTGCACATGGACGGCAGAGAGTGGGAGACGGCAGAGAGTGGTAATAAATATACATGGCTCTACGTGGACTAATGTGGAGTCTCACGTGGTTCGGTGCTGGGCTCATTGTTGTTTTGTGTATTTATCAATGATATCAATGAAGGTATATCAGGCTTAATGTCCAAGTTGGCAGATGATACAAAGGTTGGCAGTGTTGTTAATGACAGTATGCGTCTACAAGAGGATCTACAAAAGTTAGGTATATGGATTGAGAAGTGGCAACTGAAATTAAACATTGACAAATGCAAAGTACTGCATATGGGTTGCAGTAACCCACGAGAAACGTACCAACCCTGTGATACTACACTCAAGGAGGTGGAGAATGAAAAAGACCTTGGGATAATTGTGCAGTCAGATATGAAGTTCTCTGAGCAGTGCAGATGGGCTGCTAGAGAAGGTCATGGAGTTTTGTCAATGATATGTTGTTTGTTGTTGTTTATTATTTGGTTTTTAGAAGCATTAGCAACTAAGGCCATATTGCTCCGGGATATGCGGTGGTCATTCCCTGACCTTTCCGCATCCTCCGTATTTGGTAGTGACGGGCTCGAACCCCGGTCTAATCAAGAAGCGTGTGCTACACACTGCTGGTCCTTGTCAATGATATATAGGAATTTTGCTAGCTGAAACAAGGAGGTGGTGATTATACCTTTGTATAAGGCAATAGGCAGGCCATGCCTTGAATACTGTGTACTGGACTGGAGACCTCATTTTAGGAAGGATGTAGAGTTGCTAGAACGAGTACAGAGAAGGGCAACAAGATTGGTGAGAAGAACAAAGTGGTGCTCTTACCAAGAGAGGTTTAAGGTCTGCAAGTTGCAGCATCTGGAGACTAAGCACCTGTGAGGTGATCTGTTTGAGATGTATAAGGCCTTGAATGGTTTGAGCAGGCTCAATGCTGATGGGATACTTCCGCTTTCTCAGATTAAGAACCTGGGGGGGGGAGGCATTGATTCGAATTGAGGAAAGACAGTTGTAGAATAGATGTGTGGAAGTTTGCCTTTAGCCAGCGGGCAGTTGATTGCTGAAACAGACTTCCATCTGTTGTTGTGGAAGTTGATAGCTTAAATAAATTTAAGGCTGAACTAGACAAACATTTGGAATGACAGGATGGGTGAAATGGGGGGGGATTAGTATTATTTTTCTTTTTTTTTGGCTGATTCTATATAAGCTTGCTTTCTTGCATCATATGCCTCAACTAATGCTAATATGGGAATGTTATATGTGAATACTAAAATTATGTGAAATAAGTGACAGCAATAGCACAGTATAATACCCACTTTCCTAGAGTTAAAGAGTGCTTTTTTTTTTTTTTTCTGATGCAGCATAAGTTCACTTTGGGTATGAGATGAAGAAGTGTGCAGATGAGGAATTTTGAGCTCGAAGGAATGGATAAAATTTTTTGGAAATTTTTACATCATTTTGATTAATTAATATATTAAGTTCTGTCTGACACACAGTTTAATAGGTATTTCATTATCTTATTTTTAGCTAGAGATTTTATAAGTTACGATTTATTATTCGTAGAGCTTTTGCATCGCTTTTTTCGCTCAAATATTGTATCATATAACTAGTAGTGCTGTGGAATGTCAAGGTTTTAATTATGATAAATAAGTAGCTTGAAGATTATTGTTAGTTTAACGTTTATTGTTAACATCAGTAGCAGAGGCTATAAATTGACACAGGCCAACAACAGTAAATTAATAATAAACAGTAATAAAATCAGCAAAATATAGAAAGGTGAGAAAAAATTACAGTGACCCATTAAAATTGGTCATTATGTCAAGAAAAGATCTGCCATACATATATAAAAATATAAAATGTTCATAAAAGTATAAGTGACTAGTAAGTGACTCATGAAAGTAAAAGTACATGTAACCCTCATATAACACAGTAGTTTAATGCCTACAAAATCTTGTGTAATTTGAAACCATGTTATATGGGACTAAGAACCAGTACAAAAAGAGGGGTTACGTTTCAAAAGCTTAACAAAAATATGCCATTTTGTTTTTATAACTATCACAAACTTAATTTTTATAGTAGTAATAACTTAATATTTTAACTTTATTTTATAATAGTAGTAACTTAAATAGTAATAACTGAACAAATGTCTTACCTTACAAACTATGATACTTGTGTCAGATAATGTACGTTAATTTACTTTTCTTCCTCTTCGTCGCTGCTAAGCACAATCTCTTCTGCAGCATCTACTACAGTCATGAACTGCATCGCAATTATTATTTATTATAACAAACTGCATCACGATTATTATTTATTATTATGAACTGCATCACAATAATTTTTTATGGTCTCAAATAAGCACAAGTTCAGCAGAGAACCTAACCCAGGATTTTCCAACAAAATACATTGAATTCTTTAAATGATACGTGAAATTTGGAAGAATATTTTCCAGTTAGCAAAATAAAAATAAATTAACGTACTGTAATACGTACATACCAACTGATAATTCTGTTCACTGACTTTTTTTTTGTTGTTGTTGTAAAATTTAAAACAGTAAAAATAATAAGCAATTAATAACAAAGAACACAGCGTGCACGAGTTGCAACAAACAAAATATGGAGTAATGAGTTTCTGAAAATTTATTTATGTTTTTTATATGATTGAATATTTCATGGAAGGGGAAATACATTTCACCATAATAACATGAAAACCCACAGAATTCCAGCTATTGGTACTATAGCAAATGCAAGAAGAAGATCGAATTTACTACCTGTTTATAACTGATTACATTAACAGAAAAGATCAATAAACTGGACACTGCAAATTGTTTTTATTGTTTTATGTAGTGACCTCCAGAAATGTGCTTTAGAAAAATATCACGAAGGCAACAACAACAACTAGCGAGTCAACAGTAGGGATTCACAAAAGGAATGGAAACATTGAAAATTACATCTAACATAATAGCAGGGTTTTCCCAGCATAAAAGGTCAAAAATACCATGTTATGCGAGATTTCCAGCAATTCTCAAACCATGTTAAAGCAAAACCTTGTTGTAGAAGTACCGTATTGTGCGAGGATTGCCGCAATTTATCAATCATGTTAGAGCAAAACTGTGTTGTAGAAGTACCGTGTTATTTTGTTTTTTTTTAAGGAGCATTAGCAACTAAGGCCATATTGCTCCAGGGATATGCGGTGGTCATTCTCTGACCTTTCCGCATCCTCCATATTTGGTGGGCACAGGCTCGAACCACGGTCTAATCAAGAAACGTGTGCTACGCACTGCTGCTCCTGCCCACCTGGCTACGGAGGCGCCAGTACTGTGTTATACAGGGGCTGCCTGTATACATCATAAAGGACTATATTTTATATAAAAGGAAAGTTAATTAATTTTAAAAATGAAATAACAGCCGACACGTGGGTGTTGTCAGATAATATCTGGCTGTGTATAGGGTTCAGACAGATAGTTAAAAGTGGCAAATAATATGCTCCGTTCATGACTAATTCTTGGACATTCGGTTAAAATATGTTTAGTTGTTAAAAAGGTGCCAAGATAGGAGGGGTATCAGCCCTCAGCAGAAAAGCATGTGTAAGATGACTTTGTCCTATGTGAAGGTGAGCAAGAACAATTTCTTCTCTATGGTTCCTGCACAGACTAGACTGCCATGTTTGGATTACAAGCTTAATGTGATACAACTTGTTTGTGGCCTGTCCATGCCATGATTGTTGCCATTGGGAATGTAGTACGTTTCGTATCACTCGCCTGTAATCTGTATATGGGACCTGGCTGTGATTTCTTTGGGATTGCTCTGATCTGGCTACAGCATCTGCCAGATCATCACCCCTGATCCCAATGTGGCTCGGGATCCAGCAGAAGCAGATGTCAAATGTAGATTCAATAAGAGAATGCAATTTCTGCTGAATCCTGGATAGGACTGGATGAGGATCATATCTCATCAATGATAGAGCCTGTA
Source organism: Mastigoproctus giganteus (assembly GCF_048544385.1). Taxonomy (NCBI): domain Eukaryota; kingdom Metazoa; phylum Arthropoda; class Arachnida; order Uropygi; family Thelyphonidae; genus Mastigoproctus; species Mastigoproctus giganteus. The sequence goes on from NC_143583.1 coordinate 218,366,335, forward strand.
ATGCACTCAAAGAATCTGTGTATAGCATCACCTCTTATAATTATAAAGTTGAATGGTTTGAGCATGCTCAATGCTGATGGGATTCTTCCTCTCGCTCAGAATAATCACCTGAGAGGGCATAAATTCAAATTGAGGAAAGACAGATGTAGGATAGACGTGCGGAAATTTGCCTTTAGCCAGCGAGTGGTTGGTTGGTGGAACAGACTTCCAACCCTTGTCGTGGAAGTTGATAGCCTAAATAAGTTTAAGGCTCAGCTGGACAGATATTTTAAACGAACAGAGCGGTGAAGTCGAAATGGTTTTTTTTTTTTTTTTTGGCTGATGCTGCATAAGCTTGCTTTCTTGCATCAAATGCCTCTACTAATGCTAATGCTAATAATTCTTAGTTTTTATGTGGCCCAGAACTAGCTCTATAGCAGCCTTTCCCAAACTGTGTTCTGCGTAACACTAGTGTTCCATGAGATGTGAGCAAGTGTTTTGTGAAAAATCGTAATTGATAATTAAAAAAATAAAATAAATAAATTTTGCATATTTGTAGCGTACACCACTTTGGTATCATTATAATTTTTAATATATATATATATTTTGGCTAATAATATACTGACATAGACAATAATCAAATGGACTGCGGAACACTAAAATTTGGTGGGATTTTGCATATGTGTAGAGGAAATGACATCTATAAAAAAGTAGCAATGTAGTGATCTAATATGCCATTTGTATACAATTTAGCCCAGAGCACACAGGTTGAAAAAGTGGTTGAAAAAAATGAACTTTAAAATGAGAAGCAAGTACTTCTAGTAGTGCAACTGTGGTTAATGAAAACGTACACAATATTGTTACACTTCAAAGTGAGGATGAACAATTGCAGCCTTTTGTTCCCCAAAAATTTGAAATGAAAAAACAGGAACCAACTAATAAAAGACCAAAATGAAAATATGATGATTTATTTGAATTTTGGCTTTACATGTAGTAGTAGTAGTGGAATGTGATACAAGGAAACAAGCGTATGAGCTTATGCAGCATCAGGGGCATGTATACTTGCGTGTACACCAATGCTAGGAGTTTGGTAAACAAATTTGATGAATTCAAGGTATTGCTAAAAACATCAAAGGCAGACATTCTTGGGATATCAGAGACGGGGTGTCACACAGATATAAGGAATGCAGAGCTGGAATTTGGGGAACACAACATTTACAGAAAGGATAGACGGGATAGAAAGGGAGGAGGGGTTATGCTATTAGTTAAGAAACACATAAAATCCAAGGGAGTGAAGCTAGTCAACATCGCTGGAGTGTAGTGTCAAGTCAGTTTGGTGTGACATAAGCATTTGGAGATCAAAATTTAGAGTAGGAGTGTGCTATAGGCCTAATGACACTGATGAGTATAATAAGAAACTGTACAGGCCAGTAAATCAGAGAGTCTTATAATGGGGGATTTTAATTTCCCAGATATTGACTGGAATTTGTGGGTTGGTCACTCACACACACTAGCAAGGCTTTTGTGGATTTATTGGATGATTGTTTTCAACATCAGCATGTTCGGGAGGCAAATAGATGGAGTAATACTCTTGATTTGATTATCAGTATGATTCTTCATGCATTAAGAATCTGCAGATAAATGAACCACTAGGTGGCAGTGATCACAGTGTGCTGAAGTGGGATTTACTCAAAGAGGTAACTACCATTAGGGGTAAAGGGAAGGGTTATTGCTTTCGTAAAGGCGACTACGATGGTCTGAGACAGCATTTAAATTCTATACAGTGGGACCAACTGATGATGATGTTACCAATAGCAAATTCAAAATGGGAAGCATTCAAAGAACTTATCTGGGAAGCTACTAGGCTTTACATACCAACTAAGAAATATTATTCAAGGTTTAGGCCTAAATGGATATCAGATGAACTAATGAGATGTATGGCAGAGAATAAAAATGCATGGGATACATATAAATTAACACATGACACAGAAGCCTATGATAGATATAAGTTGATCTCTAACCAAGTTACAAAGGAGGTTCGGCAGGCGAAGGCAGATTGCAAGAAATCTTTGGCATGGGATGCAAAGACAAACAGCACAGAGTTCTTTATTTATGTAAACTCTAGAAGGAAGGGGATGAATCAGATTGGTCCACTTGATATCGATGGTTCAACCGTTGATGATCCTGCTCAGGTAGCTAACAAACTAAGTGAATATTTTTCATCGACATTCACACATGAGGAGTTATTCAGAGAGGGGAATGCCAAAGGGAAATTCAACTCTGGCCGTAAGCTAGGTAATCTTGTAATAACTGAGAGTAAAGTGGAGGAGAAATTGTAGGATAGACGTGCGGAAATTTGCCTTTAGCCAGCGAGTGGTTGGTTGGTGGAACAGACTTCCAACCCTTGTCGTGGAAGTTGATAGCCTGGGGTGGATGGGATATATCCAGTTATATTAAAGGAGGCAGCAAAGCAAGTAAGAAAACCCTTAGATATAATTATGAGAGCTACCTTGGACTCAGGAGAGGTACCCATAGACAGGAGATGTGCAAATGTGACCCCAATTCACAAAGGAGGATCAAAGGCTGACACAGGTAATTATAGACCTGTGAGTTTAACTTCTGTTCCAGGAAAATTAATGGAGGAACTGGTTAAAGAAGCACTGCAGGATCATCTAGACAAGACTTCAGTTATAGCTCGGACACAGTATGATTTTGTTAAGGGGAAGTCTTGCCTGACCAATTTGATTGGATACTATGATGCAGTCACAAAAGAACTGGATGCAGGGAATAACTTTGATATTATATACTTGGATCTTAGAAACGCTTTTGATACTATTGCACCTGGAAGACTGCGGCACAAATTGGAGCAGTGTGGCATTGGAGGCAAATTGCTGCTATGCTGCTGCAACAGGATCTGGAAAGGTTGAGCAGATGGGCTGAGAGGTGGCAAATGAAGTTCAACATTGACAAATGTAAATTACTATATATGGGAAACAGCAACCCCAGAGCAACGTATCAACTCTGTGGTACTACACTGACATTGGTAGAGAATGAAAAGGACTTGCGGGTAATTTTGCAGGCCAATATGAAGTTCTCTGAGCAGTGCAGACGGGCTGTAAAAGTAGCTCATGGTGTCTTGTCAATGATATACAAGAATTTTTTTGCAGGGATAAGGAGGTGATTATTCCCTCGTATAAGGCAATGGTCAGGCCACACCTTGCGTAGTGTATACAGGTCTGGAGGCCTTATTTTAAGAAGGATGTAGAGATGTTGGAACGAGTAGATGGGCTGAGAGGTGGCAAATGAAGTTTATCATGCACAAATGTAAAGTAGTACATATGGGAAACAGCAACCCCAGAGCAACGTATCAACTCTGTGGTACTACACTGACAGTGGTAGAGAATGAAAAGGACTTGGGGGTAATTGTGCAGGCAGATATGAAGTTCTCTGAGCGGTGCAGACGGACTGCAAGAGTAGCTCGTGGTGTCTTGTGATGCTATGACACTAGCGTTAGAGAATGAAACAAGATTAGTGATTAGGACAACAAGATTAGTGAATGGAACAAAGGGTCACTCTTACGAAGAAAGGCTTAAGTTTTGAGAATTACAGTGTCTGAAGAATAGGCACCTGCGAGATGATCTGATTGACGTGTATAAACACTTCCTAGTTCATTTCACAAATTTACGTGGTCTTAATTCTAATCTCACCGATGCCCATTTATACTTGCAGTCTGCCAAACCCTCACTTACTTTTTCTGATAGAATCTCAGGTATCGGTTGATCCAACTACTGCTCATCCCAGTTGCTCGAATTATTCGCTGTATGATTCCTTTTGCCTCAAATGTGATAGTTGTGCATATGTCCATTCTGATATTCCCTGTTAGAGACTTGGTAATTTGGAATTTCCTCTCTTCGATCTTCTCTGGCTTAAAATCACTCTATCTCATTGTGTCAAATTGATCTGTTGCCTGTACCGTTCTCCCAACTCCACTAATCGCTTGGAACTCTTTGACTTCCTCTCTTTGCAAATTGACTTTCCCCAGTCCAGCTTTCCTAACAGTGAGGTAATTTTCCTTGGTAATTTTAATGTTCACAACTCCAGCTGGCTTCCGTTTTCTAGTCACACCAACCCAGCTGGTCGAGATGCTCAGGCTTTCTCAATTACTAATGACCTTGAACAGATTGCTCATTTATCTACAAGAATACCGGACAATCCTAATCATACAGCCAATACGCTTGATCTTTTTCTCAGAAACAACCCTTCTAAGTACACGGTCGAAATGTGTGGTCCTTTAGGTACCTCAGATCACAACTTGGTGATTGTTTGTTTTTTTTTTTTTTTTTTTTTGATTTGGTAGTTATTGGCGCATCGGCTTCTGTGGCCATATTGCACCTCCCAAGGTTTTTGCATTACTTTGATCCAAGCCCGAGGCGGGAATCGAACCCGCGACCTTTGGGTTGCCGGGCAGGTACTTTACCCACTCGGCTAGCCCGGTCGGCCTTGGTGATTGTCTCTTCTCCAATGGAGCCTTTATCTCATGGCTATTCTCAACCTCATGCTGTTTGACATTACAAGAATGCAAAATGGGATGACCAGCAATATTTTTTTTCTTCTTTTCCTTGGTTGTATTACTGTTTCAAAACTTCTGATATCAACGTTTGCTCAGATCGTGTCAGTGAAATTATTCTTGTAGGAATGGAATCTTTTATTCCATACTGCACTTTAAAATCTCGTCCCTCATCTAAATCTTGGTTTTCCAATAAATGTGCTAAGCAAGAGAAGGACATTGTGTATCGTAATTGGCTTGTTTCCAATTCTTCAGTTTCATTTTCTGCTTACACCAAAGCTCGCAACAATTGTAAAGCAGTTATTAATCAGTCCAAACTAGATTTTGAACAGGCTAAGAATAGAGTAGAAAAAGCTTGCTTTTGCCCTAATGGTAGCTGAGTATTCTGTTCTCTTTCCAAAGCTATTGGCTGCAACTTTTGCCCATCTTTGCTCCCACCTCTGTCAAAACTAGATGGTTCTGTTGTCAATTCAGCCAAGTAGAAAGCTGACCTGTTAGCATCCCATTTTGTTTGTTTGTTTGTTTTTTAGGAGCATTAGCAACTAAGGCCATATTGCTCCAGGGATATGCGGTGGTCATTCTCTGACCTTTCCGCATCCTCCGTATTTGGTGGGCACGGGCTCGAACCCCGGTCTAATCAAGAAGCGTGTGCTACGCACTGCTGCTCCTTCCCACCTGGCTACGGGGGCACCCCTCCCATTTTACTTCCAACTCGTGTATTAGTGATCTTGGTAAAACAACTCTCACCATTTCCAACATGCTCCATTCAATGCGACGCCTCCGTAGCCAGGTGGGCAGGAGCAGCAGTGTGTAGCACGTGCTTCTTGATTACACCGGGGTTCAAGCCCGTGACCACCAAATATGGGGGATGAAAGGTCAGGGATTGACCACCGCATATTCCTGGAGCAATATGGCCTTACTTGCTAATGCTCCTAAAATCCAAATAACAACAACCATTCAATGCCTCCTGTGGTCTTTCGTCAAAAGGATGTAAGAAGGATTTTGACGAATCTTGATGCTAAGAAAGTCCATGTCCTGATGGTATTTCTCCACTTGTTCTCAAAGTGTTCCTGAAGTTGCTCCTGTTCTTTGCTGCCTTTTTTCACTTTTTTTATTTCAAAGGTGTTTTTCCTTTTGCTTGGAAATTTGCTCATGTGTAGCCAGTTCCAAAAAACGGTGACAAATCCCTCACATCCAATTATCGTCCCATTGCAATTACTTCTACTCTTTTTAAAGTAATATAGAAATCAATTAACCGCTAACTTCTGTTACCTATTTATGGACAAATTCAATGGAAAAGTTCGGTGATATACAAGCAGTTGCTCTTGACATATCAAAGGCTTTCGATCGTGTTTGGAATAAAGGTCTTCTAAACAAGAGAGGGCGCGGACTCTCTTTTAAAATTACAGCTGTGAATTACAGGCTCCGAAAAAGCGATAAGTGTTTGCCTTTTTATTTACCTAATTGTTAATTTATATTGTACTTTATACGTAGTCTTATAGTTATTGTTAAGCTGGTTAGCTTTAATTTAGATGAAGAGTTTTTGTAGATTACTACTTAATATAAGTAAAACCATTATTTCGTTCGAATCTTGCAGCCATTGTTTTTGCATAGAGTAGTAAGGAATTCAAATTTTTAATTGTGGTAACTAGGCAGCTCTAACATATAATTATATAACGTATAATTATATACGCATTATTGCATTTAGGATTCTATTAGATAGCGTAGTATTGACAATCAATTAATTAAATTTATTGATCTTATTAATTTAAAATATCATGCCCCAGACTAGAGCAGCAAAGCAACGGGCACAAAGTGACAGGAGTGCTGTGACTCAGGGGAGAACTGAGGGGGGGCAATTCTCCAACGCATCACAGCCTAAAAAATTGTGCAACTTGTGAAACGTTTGCCGAACTCTCTGGAACAGAACATGATCTAGCCAAGGAGGATGTCTTTGTGTGTGCCAGAGAGTGTCTAGAAATTAGGCATCAACTCAGCATTCTACTGGGCGACTATGAGAGCTTAAGGTGTAGAGTAGATGCCCTCGAAGAAATTAATATGAGGGGGCCCCGTCAAGCTCTCAGCTGCCCAACTCAACGTCAGAGCTCACTCTTGGGCATCAGGCAACACAGCGGCAATCTCAAAGGCAGAATGCACTGGTCCCAAAGGAACTAGTTACTGTTGGTGACTCTATTGTCAGGGAGATGGGAATATATTGTGTAAAAAGGATAGATGGAACAGGAACAGGGTATGTCTGCCATGGACAAAAGTTGATGACATTGTAAAGCATATGTCATCTTTTAAGGGAACAAAATGTGATATTATTGTACACGTTGGCACCAATGACAATATGAGTAGGAGATCTGCAGATTTACTTAGGTCAATGTTGCAAAAAAGTCATGAATTAGGGTTAAATTTGAAAGTGTCTGCAATTCTGCCAGACATAGGAGGAAGTAAATGGTGAGAGCCTTGTCAATCAATTCGGCCCTGGAGGAAATGTGCAAGGCTCAAGGGGTAAAATTTTTTTCAGCCTGGTCTGTGCTTGTTAACAGGAAAGACTGCTTTTACAGGGATGGGATACAATACACTTAAATAGAAAGGGTGCAAGAATATTTCCTGATGCTATCGAGGCAGTGTTAGGTTAGGCAGAAAACCGCTAGCTTGGGGGGATTCACAGACTAAAAGGTTAAAAGTAGCTGCAGGCAGAGGTGAAGGCGATTCTTGCACAACTTCTATTAGAATAAGTAGCGACCTGGAGCAAGGGGTGCTGGGGGTTACAGGGACTGATGGCAGTCATCATGAAACAGGTGGGTATATGGGAATTGTCAGGGTAACTAGGAATAGGTACATGTATACTTGCATGTATACGAATGCTAGACGAACAGTAAATAAATTTGAAGTGTTCGTCAAGACATCAAAGGCGGATATTGTTGGGATAGCACAGATGTAGTGTCACACAGATATAAGGAATGCAGAACTGGAATTTGAGGAGTACAATGTGTACAGAAAGGATATACAGGATAGGAAAGGAGGTGTTATGCTGTTAATTAAGAAAAACATAAAATCACAAGAAGTGCATCCAGTTGATATAGATGAAGAGCGCACTGTTGAGTCAGTTTTGTGTGACATAAGCACTGCAAGCAAAAATAAGAGTAGGAGTGTGTTATAGGCCTAATGACTCGAATGAGTACAATGAACAATTGTACAGAGAAATAGAATGGGCTAGTAAATCAGAGTGACTTATAACGGGGGATTTTAACTTCCCAGATATTGACTGGAACTTGTGGGTTGGTCACTCACACACTAGTCAGACTTTTGTGGATTTATTGGATGATTGTTTTCTGCAGCAGCATGTTCGAGAGGCAACCAGAAAAAGTAGTTCTCTTGATCTGGTTATCAGCAGTGATCATTTGTGTATTAAGAATTTGCAGATAAAGGAACCACTAGGTGGCAGTGATCACAGTGTACTGATATGGGATTTATTTAAAGATATAATTACCAGCAGGGGTAAAGGAAAGGGTTTTTGCTTCCATAAAGGTGAGTACAATGGTCTCAGACAGTTTTTAAATTCTGTACAGTGGGATCAATTGACGATGTTACCAACAGTAAATTCTAAGTGGGAAGCATTCAAGGAATTAATCGTGGAAGCTACTAAAAATTTCATACCTATTAAGAAATATTGTTCAAGGTTTAGGCCTAAATGGTTATCAAATGAACTAATGAGACTTGTGACAGTGAAGAAAAATGCATAGGATGCATATAAATTATCAAGCGACTCAGAAGCCTATGGCAGATATAAGCTAATCTGTAATCAGATCACAAAGGAGGTTAGGCAGGCGAAGGCAGATTACGAGAAATCTTTGGCAAAAGATGCTAAGAAAAACAGCAAGGATTTCTTTACTTATATAAACTCTAAAAGGAAGGGGATGAATCTGATTGGTCCACTTGATATCGATGGTTCGACTGTTGATGATCCTGCTCAGATAGCAAACAAACTGAATGAGTATTTTGCATCTACATTCATACATGAGGAGTTATTAAGGTTTAAAAATTACAGAAGGTTATGAAATTGGCAGGGTGCTTAATGATTTTGTAATAACTGAGAGCAAAGTGGAGGAGAATTTGTTGAAGTTAAACATAAGAAAGGCACCTGGGGTGGATGGGATCTATCCAGTTATATTAATGGAGGTGGCAAAGCAACTAAGCAAACCCTTAGCCATAGTTATGAGAGCATTCTTGGACTCAGGGGAAGTCCCCATGGACTGGAGATGTGCAAATGTATCCCCAATTCACAAAGGGGGATCGAAGGGTGACACGAGTAATTACAGACCAGTTAGTTTATATCTGAATTATATCTAAATGACAAATCATGGCAAACACATCTCATTTACGTTGACTCCAATAATATGCTCAATTGGGAATTCATTTTAGAAATGCCAAGTTAGACTAATGACTTGTTTATAAATTCTTTCAATTCCAATATAGAATGTTAGCTGTTATTCCTACTGATTTAAATGCAATTTGCAAATTTTCTGTGGTATGCATTCACATAATTTTCGTATATAGTAAATGTTGGGGAGTTACTCCACGACGATCAGATCTACAAATTTTACTCGATGCCATCATAAAGGGAGTAATTTTTAATCCATTTTTAAATTTTCATGCATGTCCCAAATATATAGCTGGAAAAGAAAGTTCTTCTGTGTGTATATTAAATATGAAACTTGTTGGAGATGATTTCTGATCCGATGCTATACATAAATATTTATCTTCAGACCATAATAATGTTTCTTGTTGAATTAACAATAGCTCATCATCATTTTTGACAGGTTTCACAATTTCATCTAAATGTTCCTGTTCACTATCATCATTTGTCCCCAAGAAATTGTCACTCACTTTTATGCTGTAGAATTTATACAAAGGTGAATTTATCAAATACCGTAACCATATATTCACTATTTTCTTCTGCACCCATCCTTGTAGATATGATGATTTATGTACGAGTCTTCGTTTTATATGTATATTAATGGCATAATTGTCATCTTTTTCTCTACGTAATTGATGATCCATCGTATTTACATTAACTGGTACATTTATTACTTGTCCGATGATCATAACGTAAACAACAAATTTGCACAAAGGGTAATCGTGGTGATATCAAACACTCAGTTACAACATCTAGTGGCAGCAAATCAGTAGGATATGTTGGATATATAAATCCATTTGACGTGGCCATAGTTGGTATCCTTTCAATGAAGGATACCAACATGGCCATAGTTGGTACTCTTTCAATGAAGTATGACATGTATTACCCGTCATGAAAGTACTCACCTCTTGTAAAGGAAATTCATTTTGAAGTAATTCATATAGAGTTGTTGGAAATGGTTTTAAATCTAATTGAAACCATAAATGATCACAAATATTACAACTAAATCCAAATGGGTTTTCATACACTAGTTTTTCAAACTCAGTGTTAACTTGTGTAGACACTATAGGGATGTAATCAGAAATCTCATTATTAGCCATTAATAATTATGCTTTTTTTCGTGCACGATATTCCTTCATTCATTCTGCTGGAGTTTTAGATTCCAGATAAGTATCAGGCATAGTAGAACTCTGTGGTTGAATTTCATTATGATTCGGAACAGTTTGAATTCATGATATTCCTTCATCTTTTGAGCTTGAGTTTTCTTGTGGGCAATTTCAGAAGTTCCAGGTACAACAGAACACTGTTGTTCAATTTCATCTGGATTCACATTTCTGTCCAACTTCCCTTTCTTTCATGATATTCCTTCAAATGCTGGGCTGTAGATTTTGGCACAGTCACTCACATATTAATCATTATGTTATGATGATATAACAGTATAATGCAGCAGTCACTGCTGAATTGTACTTGTCATGTCACTGCACTTGTTGCATACAATTGAGCAGTGATGTTATACGGTTATACTTGTTGAGTCATTGCACGCAACAAGTACAATGCATGCACCCAAGAAAAGACGTTTTTAATGTCCAGTACAACATGTCCACCAGGTTTCATGGCGATTTTATATAATGATTTCTAAGTAACACAACGCTTTATTCCTAATAACGCTGGTAAAGGCATTTTTAACATCAAAAGGAAATAACAGTATATAGTATATGTGAAAAAGAGATGTAAATAAGTTTATCAGTTTTAAATAGTTAAAAACAGCTGACAAGTGGTCATTGTCAGAGAGTATCTCACTAAGTGTATAGGGCTCAGTCAGACGATTAAAAGTGGTAAAAGATATACATCGTTAATGTCTAAAATGTGGAAATTCAGTTAAAATGGTATCTCAGTACTCATACATAGGTATGACACACTCTTTTCTGCTGAGGGTTGTCAGCCCTCAGCAGAAAAGAGTGTGTCAGATGACTATGTGCAGAGGCGAGCCAGAACAATTTACTCTCTACGACTCCTGTGCAGACTAGACTGCCAACTTTGGAGTACAGGCTTGATTTTATATGGCTTGTTTGTGGACTTTCCATGCCATAGTTGTTGCCACTGGGTGTGTAATGCATTTCTTATCACTTACCCATAGAGTGTGTGTATAACAGAATAGTGGGCTGTGAATGCTTTGGGATTGTGCTGATCTGGCTGCAGCATCTACTAGATCATTTCCCTTGATCCCAATGTAGCTTAGGATCCAGCAGAAGAGGATATCAATTGTAGATTCACAAAGGGCAAACAACTTCTGCTGCACCCCAAACAGGACTGGATTGGAATTATATCTGATTATGAATAAAGCCTGTAATGCACTTAAAGAATCAGTGTAAACCATACACCTTTGATAAACGTTAGTTTTAATATGGTCCAAGGCTAGCTCAATAGCGTACAACTCTGCAGTCTACATACTGCACTCCTGGAATTTTCTGAGAAACTGTGCTAGCTGGGAATACAGCGACAGATCCCACAGATGAGCAGCAGAGTTGTAGGTAGACAGATGGTGAGATGCTTGCCTTTCCCCCAATGTTAAGGGAGAAATTGAAGGGTGGAAAGTGAGCATGCCACGATGGAAAGTGTTGCCTTGGTGACTGGGCAACATTGTCTATCGTGATTCGAAGCATTCTGAGCAGCCCTTGGACGAGAATACCAAAGTTGGCAGTCCAACGGGCATTATAGAGATTTTCCCATTGTGACTTGAAAACAGATGGCCACATAGGGTTGTCTGGCAGAGATTTCAGTTTAAAAACATATTTTAGTGACAACTGCTTTTGTCGGAGTGACAGTGACGATTCAGTTGCTTCGATGTATAAACTCTGGACAGGGGTTGTTCGGAATGCTCCAGTAGTGATATGGATGGCTTGATGGTGAACTGGGTCTAGCCATCAAAGTATACTGTTTCTAGCAGATGCATACACATGGGACCCATAAACTAATTTAGATTGGACAAGTGCATGGTAGAGGCACAATAAAGTGCAGCAATCTGCTCCCCAGTTATTGAATGTGATTGCATGCAATAGGTTCAGTGCCCATGTGCATTTTGTGCACAGTTGATGGATATGAGGTAAAAAGCTCACCTTAATATCGAAAATCAGCCACCAAGAATTTTGTCTCAGATGCTACTAGAATAATGTTTTGTCAGCTCGATTTCTGGTTCAGGGTGCAGGTTCTGATTGTGACAAAAGTGTACACAGACAGTCTTCTGAGTTGAGAACCTGAAACCTTTACTGATTGTCCAAAATTTGACATGGCCAACAGCAAGCTGCAATTGTCTTTTGATAACCCTCATGTTACATGATTGTAAAAATATGGTAAAGTCATCAAGAAAGAAGAAACTTTTTACACTTGGAAGTTTTTCAGTAATAGAATTAACTTTGATAGCAAAAAGCATAACACTTAGAACTGACCCTTGGGAGACTCCCTCCTCTTGGCTAAAAGTTGAGAGAGAGAGAGAGAGAGAGAGAGAGAGAGAGAGACGGACCCCACACAAACTTGAAATGATTGATTCAGTAAAAAAATTTTGTTGAAATCCCCTAGTAATAGAAAAGGGGGGGTGGCAACTGCTGAATGAGATCATCAAGGTCTGCCTGGGGGATGTCGTTCCCAGGTGGCAGATAGATGGAACAAACAGTTAAGAGAACCCCTACTGTTACACGAACTGCTATTGCCTCCAGGCTGGTGGTAAGTGGCATACCCTGAAAAGGGGTATGGTTATTACCCACAAGAATAGCGACTCCTCCATGGGCAGGTCCAACCCCAACTCTGTCTTGATTAATAATAGAGCAGTTATGCAAGCGAGGGTCCTCATTTATCTTTAAATAAGTCTCCTGTAAGCAAAAGCATGTTGGATGGTGCTTATGGAAGAGAGCCTTGATGTCATCACAATTCTAATGGAATCCATGGAAATTCCACTGTAAAATTTTTGGTGTCATTATTTAGATTTTCGTGGTCTGTCTGGTGGCTTCCTAAGGACTGAGGGCTTTGTTTTCACAGTCTTGGATTTTTCTTTCTTTGGAAAGACTGGGTGTGGCATGGGCCTGTATCCATTTCTTCTTCTTTGGCAAAGAGTTCCAGGACTGACTCATCTGATACCTCCTTGTCTTCAGCATCCATTTTCTCTTGTGATATTGGTGGCACTTCAGGTATTTGTGGCTTTTCTTTCCCACTTTGTTTTGGTATCAGTGGAGTGCTAGGAGTATTGATATTGGAGTGGCAGCTGTCAGGGGGTTTTTGTGTGGCTTTTTGCAAGCTCAATAAATAGCTTGCAATAGGAGTGAATGGCTCCTTTGGTGGGATAGACATATCAGTTTGTGTTCCAATGGAATGTTTCCCTGCAACTTTTTCTACATATGTAGGCAGTTTGCTATTATGTAGGCTTGACTGCTTTCCTTGCTTCCTGATAGGATACATTCAGCTCTGCCTTGAGCTTTTGTATCTCTTTATCCTCTTTCCACTGCTGGCATGCCCTGGAGTATGCATGGTGTTCAACTCCACAGTTGACTCGAGTGGGTTTGGCTGCTGTACATGCAGTGCTTTAATGGTCTTTTTCACAGCAAGGACAAGCGGTCACTCCACAACAGGCCATCTGCAAATGCTCATATTTTTGGCATTTAAAACATTGCAGTGGGTTTGAAATGTATGGCATGACATTACAATTTATATACCCAGCTTTTATCTTGTTAGGGGATACTGGAGAGTTAAATGTAAGGATGATGTTTCTAGTTAGTACCAACTTCCCATCCTTACACATGGAAATTCTTTTCACAGCTACCACTCTCTCTCATTTTAGTTCGATGCATATTACTTCCTCAGTGACCTCAAGAAGGTCCTACTCAGAGATGACTCAATGAGTTTAGTGTTCCGTGTGGTGTCATTATTGGTATGCCACCGATCAATGTTGATTGGAGTAGCTGCTATGAGTGCCTGTCGCTTTTTGTTTGAATTAAGAGGTTCCCAGAATGAAGCCTCTTAATTGATTTAGGGGCAAACCCTTCTGTATAAAGAAGGGGGACATTTTTCCAATGGGTTTCCCAGTTTGGGAATGAATAATTAAGAATCGTGGTGTGGAACCTGACAGTTCTTCAGTTTGTACCCGCTTTGCTATATTGGCTCTGTCTATATCATCGTTTTGATTTTCAGTTAGGGACTGCATTGCGGGCCCTGAAGAAATATTATTATTAGCCATATAGTGCAAGGAAGCCTGAGGTTTATGCTGTACCAGCCAAAAAAAAATATATATTTCTGAATTACCCTGAGAGAGAGAGAGAGAGAGAGAGAGAGAGAGAGAGAGAGAGAGAGAGAGAGAGAGAGAAAGAGAGAGAGAGAGAGAGACCAGGAGTCAGAAGTAAAAGGGAATCACCAAGAAAGAGAAGAATGATGATATCCAGCTCAAGGCTCTGGGTGTGCCAAGCCCATACTCACCAGACATGAGCCCCTGGGGTAATGTTTATCAGGATTCATGAAGTTTTTGAAGTGGTTCAGTACCCAGGCTCCCCACCCACCACAGGGCCCAAAGGGATGTCCACTACCCGGCAAACAATAAATGCACTCAGGAGTGGGACGGCACTGCCAGCATGCTCCTACCCTCATGGTCCAAGGGACAGGATTCAGGCTGGCAGTGGGATGGCACTGCCAGCCTGAATCCTGTACCTTGGACCATGAGGGTAAGGGCATGGCATTGACATGGTTGACCCTTGCAGGTCAGCCTACAAGCCGATTGATCCTAGCCAGCCTGCCAGGACCACCCCCCTTGTTGAAGCAGGGGCCAAAGTGGTGCATTGAAGCTGGGCTCCTCAACCACCTGGATCCCCCTTTCCAAATTTCCATGGGTCGCAGTGCACGGCAAACATACCGGAGCCCACTGATGATAGCCTGGAACCTAGGCTGTGGGCGTTGGATTTCAGTAATTCTAATTTGGATGGCAAGCAGAGCCTGGGAGGTCCCCCTCACCACGTACAGGTGCCCATATCGAGGGGAGTGATCACAGTATACTAATGTGGAATTTCATTAAAGACAACTACTGTCAAGGGTAAGGGAGAAGCTTTTGTTTCTTGAGAATGACAACAGCTGTCATACCAACTAAGAAACCAATTTACCAACTTACCAGCAGTGGTCACACCAATTTTTCATACCAACTAAGAAATACTGTTCAAGGTTTAGACCTAAATGGATGCTAGGTGAACTGATGACACATTGCAGAAAAGAAAAATGCATGGGGGATGCATATAAATTAACAGGTAATACAGAAAATTATGGTAAATATAAATTAGTATGTAATCAAGTCACAAAGTAATGTTAGGCAAGCTAATGCAGATTATGAAAAGTTTCTGGAAAAGAATGTGAAGGACAGCAGCACAGATTTCTTTGTTTATCTTTTATTCAAATGTCCAATGAATAGGAGAAAGAATGGAATCACAGTACATTTCTACCTTTATTGCCACTTGAAAAAAACAGAATCTCAGTTTGTTTATTACATTCGCTCAAAAACAGTATTCTAGCATTAAAACAAATCAAGCCTGGGTGTGCCCTTTCAGTGGTAAAATTAATCTGAGCATCTATGAGTCATTCCTCTGGAACTACCAAGTGATGTCACAGTGTATTAACAGTAGAAGGAATGGGTTGAATCACATTGGGCCACTTGCTATCAAAAGGGTAAATCATTGATGATGCTGCTAAGGCTGCTGGAAAACTGAATAACTATTTTGCATCTACATTCACACATGAAGGATTCTTTAGGGAAGGGGATGCCGGAAGTTTATCAAAATCGAATGGACACTTAAATAATTTTGTGATAACAGAAAGAAAAGTAACAGAAATTGTTGAAGCTAAATATAAAATATATGCCTGGAGTGCATGGAATCTTTCCAATTATAATACAGGAGGCAGCAAACCCTTAGCAATAATTACGAGAGCATTCTTGGATTCAGCAGAGGTACATATGGACTGGAGATGTGTAACTGTATCCCCAATTCATGTATCCCCAATTCACAATGGGGGATGAAAGGTTAAATGAGTAATTACAGACCATTTAGCTTAATGTCTCCACACAGGAAAATAACAGAGTCACTGGTTAAGAAGAATTGCAGGATCATCTAGATAGGAATGCAATTATGCTGAAGTCACAGCATGTTTTTTAAGGGTAGTCTTGTTTTGACCAATCTGACTGGATACTGCGATGCAGTGACAAAGGATGATATCATAAATACTTGGATTTCAGAATGCTTTTGATACTGTTACACAAAAAAGACTTCTGCACAAAGAGCAACATGGCATTAAGGGCAAGTTACTGCTATGGATAAAGAGATGATTGAGTGGGGGAAGACAAAGAGTGGTTATCCATGGGCACTGCTCTTCATGGACTAATGTTATTAATGGAGGCTCTCGGGGTTCAATTCTTAGCCCATTGTTGTTTTAAATATTTATTAATGATAATTCTTATTATTATTATTATTATTATTAATGTTCCTGATGAAGTATATTGAGCTTAATACAAAAGGTTGTAGGGTGATTAAGGACAATAATCAGGATGAACTGCTGCAAGAAGATCTAGGAAAATTACGTTGTTGAGCTGAGACAATGGTAGTTGAAGTTAACATTGGTAAATGCAAGGTACTGCATATGAGTAGTAAGCTCAGATTAACATAACAACTGTGTTTTACTTCACTCAGAAAGTGGATATAAAAAGATTTTGGCTAATTGTGCAATCAGATATAAAATTCTCAGAAAAGTGCAGACAGGCTTCCAGGACAGCTAATGGTGTTTTTGTCAATAATAACAGGAACTGTACTAGCAGGGTTGAAGTGATTATTCACATGTAAAGGCAATAGTTAAGCTGCATCTTGAGTTCTGTATACAGGTCTGGAGTCTTAATTTTATGAAGGATATAGATCTGCTGTAATGGGTGCAGAGAAGGCAACCAGATTGGTGAACGGAACAAAAGATGCTCTTAGCAAGAAAAGCTTAAGTTCTGCAAATTGAGTATCTGGTGGCTAGGGACTGCAGGGAGATTTGATTGAGGTGTTTAAGGCCTTGAATGGATTGAGTAGGCTAAATGTTGATGGCATTCTTCCTCTTTCTGAGATCACACACATGAGCAGGCATAAAGTGAAGTGAGGAAGGATGGATGGTTCAAGCTGTGGGATAGATGTGTGTAAGTTTGCATTCAGCAGTGGGTGGCTGAATTTTGGAACAAACTTCTGTTGTTGTGGAAGTGGGTGGTTTGAATGAATTCAAGGTTCAAGGAAGACCTAGACAAATTCTTCGAGGTTATGGATGGGCGAAGTGTGTTTTATTTATTTTTTTCTAGCTGATTCTTTATAAGCTTGCTTTCTTGCATCATTTGCCACTACTAATACTAATAGTAAGAAAAGTTAGAAATATAGTTAATAAGAAAATGGCAACAGCTAAGTATATGAGAAGAGTATTCAGAAAGCAGCACTCATATGTCAAGTACTATCTTTAACACTTATCAGACCTATTGGGTCTGATAATGTTTTATTATTATTATTATTATTATTATTATTAGCCATATGGTGCAAGGAAGCCTGAGGCTTATGCTGCACCAGCCAAAAAAAAATTCCCGAGTTACAATGAGAGAGAGAGAGAGAGAGAGAGAGAGAGAGAGAGAGAGAGAGAGAGAGTGAGTCAGAAGTAGAAAGGAATCACCAAGAAAGGAAGAATGATGATATCCAGCTTAGGACCCTGGGTGTGCCAAGCCATGCTCACCAGATGTGAGCCCCTGGGGTAGTTAAAGTATAACTGTCCATCGAATAAGATGGTGTTCAGGTAAATCAGTACAGAAGGGCACAGAATACAACAAAGAGCCAGGGATAACATATGGACTTAAAATGGATGATAAAAAGATATAATTAATAGTTAAAAATTAGAAATTAACAGTAAAAAATTTTAGAGCACTTTCAATTAATAAATACTGGGGAATAGTTACCATGAAACAATATATATAAGGTGTGGGTAGTACTTGAATAATACACCTAAATGTAAATATATCAACATAAACCGAGAATGAAATAATGAACTGTTAAGTAAGTGCAGCAAGCAACAGATGTTGAATCCTAATAATGTGGCATTACCTTATAACCAAACTAAAAGACTACAGATACAAATCTGGCAAGATTATCAAAACTTTTTTACTTTGGTATACATAAGGAAAAACTATCTATAAGTGGCATTCTGTGTATAGAATTTACAGATTTCATTTTGTGGGGCTCTGTGCATTGTTTCGATTAGTGGCCCATATATACCTAATTAGTTATTTGCTCAAAGATGAGCCTACTTCTCTTTTAGAATTACATATATTACTTCTCTCTTGGATAATAACATATAATACTCTCCCCCCCCCCCTTTCTCTCTCTCTCTCTCTCTCTTCTCTCACTGTTCGATAATTACATATATTATTTCTCTATTAGAGAAGTGCATATATCCATATTTCATTCAGTAGATGGCATAAATCATGTCTGTACCACTAAATTTATATTACTTTCTAATGGAAAGTAATATAAATTTATTACTCTCTGCTAATTTCTCCTAATATTTTTATAATTTATGTCTGCACCATCTACCAGCTGGTTTAACATCTAGAAATGATTTATCATGTGCGTATGTATGTGTGTACATACCATAAAATGACTTAGTTGTTCTCTGGCAGTTTCTGGCAATCCGCCAACAGGTCTAGACGTTGCAAGATGACCATCAATATCACTTAGCCACATTAATAGATCCTGGATTTCTTGATTAAATGCTTGTGCCTATAAAAAAAAAAAAATAAAATAAAATAAAAATATATATATATATATATAATCCAGTTAATCCAAAAATTAAATAGAGATAAAAATTAATAAAAAATAAACAAGAAAAAATAGTACAATAATACAAAAGCTAACATCAGTGGCAGCAGAAAAGCATAGTCCACTACATACATGCTCTCATAATAATAATCATTAAAATAGAATTTTTGCCAGTAGCATGGCAAACCAGTAGAGTGAAAATAAACTGAACCAAATAAAAAAATAACAATAACGGAAAATATAAAGGGGGATAATGAAGGAGAGGGTAGTGTTGAAGCAACATTCCTAGAATAATTTAGAAAATAAGCCAATTAAAAGAATTTTAGCGGCATCCCCTAAGAATTTTAGTAGGCACCCGTTTCCGAATTATGTGAAATCTCACTGAGATGGAAACGTGGACTAACAACATTACATGACCAAATAAATTAAAAATAATAAAATTTTATTAATTTTTATTAGACCAAATAAATTTAAAATAATAAAATTTTATTGTTTTTAATTTATTTGGTCATGTAATGTTGTTAGTCTACATTTCCACCTTATTGAGATTTCACATAATTCAAAAACAGGTGACTACGAGAGGGCGCCGCTAAATTTCTTTTAATTGGATTATTTTCTAAATTATTCTAGGAACGATGCTTCAACAAGACCCTCTCCTTCTTTATCCTCCCCCCTTATATTTTCCGTTATTGTTATTTTTTATTTGGTTCAGTTTATTTTCACTCTACTGGCTTGCCATGCTACTGGCAAAAATTCTATTTTAATTATTATATATATATATATATATCAGTGTTATTAGAACCTTTATAAACAAGATGACATGCATCTATGAATATAATAAGTCATAAATTCAGTTATTTTGCTAAGACATGGTTTTCTTAATATTTTATTCTTTTAATTTAGTCTGGAGTTATTTTTCGACAATACATATGCAAAGCAGAAGAAAAGTTCAGTATCCAAAAATACAATAGTGATTAATATTATCTATTAAAAATGAGTAAACAAGTGATAAATTTAATAAAATAATAAAGGAAATAAGATTAATTCATACAAAAACTGTTACAAAAATTTTCAGTTTCAGTCCTAATTTGCTCAGAGATTAATTCAGACTATTACTTTTCTTAACAATTATATCAATAAATGATAGTGTACTAGTAAATCAATAAGAAAGAACACAGAACAGAATATGAGCCTTAGATAATCGAAATCATGACTCAGACCAGAGCAGCAAAGCAAAAGGCTCAAGCTGATGGGAGTGCTGTGGCTCAGGGGAGAATTCAGGGGGGCAGTTGCCCTCTGAATCACAGCCTTTTAAAATGCACTACTTGCTGATGTTGGTGGAGCAATCAGGTATGGAACATGATACTGCCAAGGGGAATGTCTTTGTGTGTGTGTGTGTGTGTGTGGATGTAAGGAGTGTGAGGAAATCAGGTGACAACTCAGAATTGTTATGGGCCTATATGAGAGCTTGAAGGACAGGGTGGATGCCCTCGAAGGATCTAAATTGAGGGTCCCATCAAGCTCCCAGCTGCCCACATCAATGCAAGAGCTTGCACTTGATCATCAAGCAACATAGCGGCAACCCCTAAGGCAGAATGTCCTGGTCCCACAGGAACTAGTAGTTGTCGGTGATTCTATTGTCAGAGAAACGGGAAACATAGTGTGTAAAAAGGATAGGTGGAACAGGACCAGGGTATGTCTGCCAGGGGCAAACATACCCCTGGCAGACATACCTTGATGATGTTGTAGAGCAGATATCATCTTTTAAGGGCACAAAAGGTGATATTGTTGTACACGTTGGAAGTAAGATTAAGAGTAGGAGACCAGCAGAATAGGATGAAGTATATGATGACAGCCTTGTCAATCAATTCGGCCTTGAAAAGATTGTGCAAGGCTCGGGGGGGGGGGGGGGGGGGGGCAGAAATTTTTTCAGCATGGTCTGTTTTCGTTAACAGGAGAGACTTCTACAGGGATGGGATACACTTAAATAGAAAGGGTGCAAGAATATTTGCTGATGATATTGAGGCAGAGTTAGGTGTCGACTAGCAGTCGGAAAACTGCTAGCTTGGGGGGGGATACAAGGATTAATAGATTAACAGTAGCAGCTGGCAGAGGGGAAAGTGATTCTTGCGCTGCTTCTACTGGAATGAGCAGCAGCCTGGAAAACAAAATGCAGGGTATTTCAGACATTGCTGGGAGTCATTGTGGTACAAGTAAACACATGGGTTGTGTTAGGGTAGCTAAGAATAGGAACAGGTGAATGTATACTTGTGTATACACAAATGCCAGAAGTTTGGTAAATAAATTTTATGAATTTGAGGTGTTGCTCAAAACATCAAAGGCAGATATTGTTGGGATATCAGAGACATGGTGTCACACAGATATAAGGAATGCAGAACTGGAATTTGGGGAGAGCAACACCTACGGAAAGGATAGACAGGACAAAAAGAGAGGAGGGGTTATGCTATTAGTTAAGAAACACATAAAATCCAAGTAAGTGAAGCCAGTCGACACCGCTGGACAGTGCAGTGTCGAGTCAGTTTGGTGTGACATAAGCACTGGGAGATCAAAATTGAGAGCAGGAGTGTGTTATAGGCCTAATGATTCTGATGAGTATAATAAAAAAACTGTACAGGGAAATAGAGTAGGCCAGTAAATCAGAGAGTCTTATAATGACAGATTTTAATTTCCTAGATATTGACTGGAATTTGACGGTTGGTCATTCACACATTAGCAAGGCTTTTGTGGATTTATTGCATGATTGTTTTCTACATCAGCATGTTCAGGAGGCAACTAGAGGGAGCAGTACACCTGATCTGATTATCGGTAGTGATTTTTCATGCATTAAGAATCTGCAGATAAAGGAACCACTAGATGTCAGTGATCACAGTGTGTTGAAGTGGGATTTACTCAAAAAGGTAACTACCATCAGGGGTAAAGGGAAAAATTTTTGCTTTTGTAAAAGCGACTACTGTGGTCTGAGACAGTATTTAAATTGTATATGGTGGGACCAGCTGATGATGTTACCAACAGCAAATTCAAAATGGGAGGCATTCAAAGAATTAATCTTGGAAGCTACTAGGCTTTACATACCAACAAAGAAATATTGTTCAAGGTTTAGGCCTAAATGGATGTCAGATGAACTAATGAGACATGTGGCAGAGAAGAAAAATGTATGAGATACATATAAATTAATGGGTGACATGGAAACCTATGATATATATATAAGCTGGTCTGTAACTAAGTCACAAAGGAGATTAGGCAGGCAAAGGCAGATTATGAGAAATCTCTAAAATACGCTTTTAATAGATTACGTTAATAGATTGCAAAGGATGCAAAGAAAAACAGCAAAAAGTTCTTTACATATGTAAACCCTAGAAGGAAAGGGATGAATCAGATTGGTCAACTGGATATTGATGGTTTAACTGTTAATGATCCTGCTCAGGTAGCTAACAAACTAAATGAGTATTTTGCATCTACATTCACACATGAGGAGTTATTCAGGGAGGGGAATGCTAGAGGTGAATTAAACTCTGGCAGTGAGTTAGATGATTTTGTAATTATTACAAAGTGAGTTAGATGATTTTGTAATTTGTAACCATCAATATTATGTAAATATTGATGGTTCAACTGTTAATGATCCTGCTCAGGTAGCTAACAAACTAAATGAGTATTTTGCATCTACATTCACACATGAGGAGTTATTCAGGGAGGGGAATGCTAGAGGTGAATTAAACTCTGGCAGTGAGTTAGATGATTTTGTAATTACTGAGAGGAAAGTGGAGGAGAAATTGTTGAAGATAAATATAAAAAAGGCACCTGGGGTAGATTAGTTTGGTTTGGTTTAAATTTTATTGGCGCATTAGCAACTAAGGCTATAATGCGCCAAAACCAGGTGATATATAAAAATTTAAGCTTTCACTACCCTAATTACTTAGGTCCCCATGTCAAGATAAAAAATAACAAAGGTATAAAATGTAGAAAAGATAAATCAATAAAGAAATAACAATAATATGTAAATTTTAAATACAAGTAAAAACCTTTAGTGACTTAAAATAGCTAAAAACAGCAGACACATTGTCATTGTTGGATAAAATTTGACTGAGTGTATATGGCTCAGTCAGATGATTAAAAGCGGTAAAACGGATATTGCTAAAATCTGGACAGTCAATTAATGTGTCTGATTGATAAAATTGTGCCACAGGACTCACACATAGGAGGATCACCAGCCCTCAGCAAATATGAATGAGTCAAATGACTATGTCCTATGCGGGTCCGGGCTAGAACAACTTTCTCCTGTGCAGACTAGACTGCCACGGTTCAGTTACAGGCTTTATACAATATAATTTATTCGTAGTCTGTCTATTCCATGAATCCTGCCATTGAGAGTATATTTTTTGGTGTATTATTTGCCTGTAGTCTGTATAGGGGACTGACAGGCAGCAATTATTATTGGGAATTGCTGATTTGGCTGCGGTGGCAGCCAAATCATTTCCCCTAATCCCAATGTGGCTGGCAATCCAGCAGAAGCGGATATCATATTCACGTTTATGGAGAAAGTGAATCTTCTGCTGAATGCAGTAAATATGCTGCATTCAGAGAGAATCTCCTCCAATGTAGTAGTGTCTGTAAAGACAGCAGCAGATCCCACATATGATTCCGACTTCGAGCCGTCTGTGTAAACTGGAGTGAAGTCAAAATGTTTAGCTCGGTGTGATGAATAAAACTGCAGGTTGGCAGATGATCGAGTGTCCGACTTTCCCCAATTTTTAAGGGTGAAGTCACATGCTGGAACATGAGCATGCTAGGATGGAAAGGGTTGCTTTGGTGTTTGGGCAACCTTGTCTACCTTGATCTTAAGTTCTTTGAGTAACTCTTGGAGACGAATACCAAAAGGAAGATTGGCAGTCTTACGGGTGATGTACAAATTTTCCCATCGTGGCTCAAAAACAAATGGCCACGTAGGATTGTCTGGCAGGGATTTCACTTTTAAAGCGTATTTTAGAGACAACTGCTTAAGTCGAAGTGATAACAGTGGTTCGTTTGCTTCGACGTATAAGCTCTGGACAGGAGATGTTCGATATGCTCGAATAGCGATACGGAGGGCCTGATGATGGAGAGGATCCAGCCATCGAAGTACACTGTCTCTGGCCGAATTGTATACCAGGGACCAGTAATCTAATCTGGATTGTACAAGCGCTCAGTAAATGCGTAGTAGGGTGCATCGGTCTGCACCCCAAAGATGTAGAGGAGAGAGAGAGAGAGAGAGAGAGAGAGAAAGAAAACACAGAATATTCAGGCCTCTTGTGCACTTTGTGCGGAGTTGAAGGATGTGATCCAGAAAGGTCAGCTTTTTATCAAATACGAGACCCAAGAATTTTGTGTCCACTGCTACTGGAATAGCATTCTGTCCGAGCCTTAATTCAGGTTCAGGATGAAGATTATACTTACGATAAAAGTGTACACAAACGGTCTTCTGCGGCGAGAACCTGAATCCATTAGATAGAACCCAGTAATTTAGGCGATCAATGGCTTTTGCAGTTGTCTTTCTATAACCCTCATGTTGCATGCCTGACAAAATATGCTAAAGTCATCAACATAGAGGGCACTTTTTACAGTTGGAGGAAGTTGATGGAATTTACTTTGATGGTGAAAAGCGTGACACTTAATACTGATCCCCTTGACAGAAGAGACGAGAAAGTGAGGATCCCACACGAACTTGGAAAGATCGATTGGCTAAAAAGTTTTCAATAAAAATGGGGAGATGCCCTCTAAGATCAAGGCTATGCAAATATTTTATGATGCCAAATCTTCAAGTTGTGTCATACGCTTTCTCCATGTTAAAGAATACAGACACCAAATGTTCATGTTTTAGGATGTTTCCAATGTAATAAGATGGTCCAGAGTGGATCGGTTCCTTCGGAAGCCGCACTGGATGTTAGAGAGAAGGTCATTCGATTCTAAATGCCACATTAAACGAAAGTTAACCAACCATTCTCTCAAGGATTTTGCACAGACAGCTAGTCAGAGCAATACGATGATAATTAGTAGTGACTTTTGGATCCTTTCCTGGCTTAGCAAAGGCAAGAACGATTGCTTTGCGCCAGGAATCCGGAAACAGCCCTTCAATAAAGATTCTGTTATATAGAAGGAGCAGGTGATCTATAGATTTTGGTGAAAGATGCTTGGTCATTTCATAATGGATACCATCTGGTCCAACAGCACTTGCCTTGGAAAGAGTGAGAGCTCTTTTCAGTTCTTGTATAGTGAATGCCCCGTTGTAGGGATCAAGGTTCTTAGACTTAAAATTAAGTGCCTGTTTTTTGATTTTATGTTTCAGGACCAGGAACTCTAGGGAATACGATGTCACAGAGATATTACAGAATGTTTCCCCAAGAGAATTGGCTATTGCAGTTGGATCTGCAATAGTGCATCCATTATAATCTGGGATTGAAGAATTGTGGGATGTATATTTTCCCTTCATTTTCCGGATTTTGTCCCAGACCAACTTAGTACTAGTGGACTGAGTAACCGATGAAGTAAAATGGATCCATCATTCCTTTTGACTCTAATAGCGGATGTAGCATGCTTTGGCTCGTGCGCGTTTAAAGGCTATAAGGTTGGCCGTGATGGGATATCGTCTGAATATCCCCCAGGCTTTGTTTTGTGCTTTTTTGCTGCTATGCATTGTGAATTTCACCAAGGTTTGGGAAATGGCGGAAACCGAGCAGATGTTTTTGGAACCACATTCGCAGCTGTTTGGATGATATTTTCTGTGATGTACGTGACTGCATCATTGATAGGCTCCTGACTGACGGCACTGAGGTCAAAATTTGCCTGTTGTTGGAAGGCAGTCCAGTCAACCTGATCTGTCTTCCACCGTGGTAACCTGAAAGGAAGACACGGTCTCCCACTGTGTAATGAGGTTATCACAGGTGATCACTTCTGTATGGGTTCTCCTCCACTTCTCAAGTGAGTGAAGGGGTAGAGACGGGGAGCAGATAGAAAGATCAATGGCAGAAAACGTACGGGTAGGCATGTGGAAGAATGTGTTCGTTCCCACATTTAGAAAGGAGAGGTCATTGTCATTTAGCATATGCTCTATGACTCATCCCCTTCCATTATTGCTAGCACTACCCCACAGGGTGTTATGTCCATTAAAATCCCCTAGAAGTAAGAAAGGGAGAAGTAAAAGAGGCAACTGCGTCACAAGATCATCAAGGTCTTCCTGGGAGATGTCAGTCCCAGGTGGCAAATAAATTGAACAGATGGTTAATAGAAATCCCACTGTAAGGCGAATTGCAACAGCCTCTACGCTGATTGTAAGTAGCAAAGCCTGAACTGGGGTCTGGTTGCCTACAAGGATAGCCACTCCTCCATAAGCAGGACCATCCAAAATTCTGTCCTTACGAAAAACTGTAATTTATGCATGGTGGGGTCATCATTTGCCTTTAGATAAGTCTCCTGCAAGCAAAAGCAAACTGGCTCGTGCTTTTCAGGAGGGCCTTGATGTCATCAGTATTTCGCAAATTGGACAGATGGCTTCCCCCTCTGCATTGCTTGCTGAGAGTGCCCATATTTCTGACATTTAAAGAAGTGAATATCGGATTTGGGATGTAAGGGAGAATTTGGCAGTTTAAATAGCCAGCTTTTAATATGGATAGCAATTCTGGAGTGCTAAATATTAAGATGATGGATCTAGTAGGAATGAGATTTCCATCTTTTTTTGTCATTATTTGTTTGGCACTGATCACTTTTGACTGCTAAGTTCTTGAACTAGTTCTTCCTCAGAGACTAAGTAGGTCCCACTCTAAGATAACACCTTTAGATGAATTTAAGGTGGGGAGTGACAGATACTGGCAGCCTACCAAACGTCTTCATTTTTAGCAGCCATTCAGAATGTTTAGAAGTAGCTGTTTCAATCAGGAGGTCTCTCGATTGCAATCGTTTTGCCATTTTTGGTAATCCGATGATGAATTCCAAATATCTTTGAATTAGAAATGACAATAACTTGCACACAGGCTGGGTGGATAGGGAGTGAATTACCAAAAAATTTGGCAAGTCATGGCACTGTTGGCACTGTGCTTCCCTACGAAGCCTTTTGGGTTGGTTCAGGTCCTTATCAGGTGATGTCTCTGGCCTTGAGCTTGAAGGCTCTAGAGGTGGATAGTCATTTATATCCATCATTGCTCCTTTTTGCCCTGGAGGAGGATAACTCCCCCCCCCCCCCAGTTTACTGGCCACGCCATGTGGAGGTAGGAGTGGTGCCACCACCTAGTGACCAAGTGGCTGGAGAAGTTAGTTTGTTAGTGAATAGATTTATAAATATACTAAGAAAAGAAAGGTGGTCTTTCCTTTCCGGGTTCTTACTCAAAGTCTGTAAGTACAGAACCACTTACAAAGAACTGAGGGTATGAAAGGAACTAGAAATAAAACCGAAAGTTATCACTGGGAAAATCACACTATATATCGCTTGGTACTCGGGGCCCCACAACACGGAGGGAGGGAGGAGTAGTGGCAACAGTGACCAAGCAATAAGAAGAGATTAGTAGATAATATTAATAAAGTTAGGGCATATATAAAATAAGAAAGATCTCTTTCCTTTCTTCTGAAGAGCAGAATTAAATAAATGATTTGTGACAGAATGTGCTTTTATAATCACTTGAGGAATCGCCTGATCATTTGATGGGTAAGTTACTGCTATGGAGAAAAGGATGGTTGAGTGGAAGATGACAGAGTGGTTATCAATAGGCACTGCTCTTTTTGGACTAATGTTATTAGTGGAGTCCCCCAGGGCACAGTGCTAGACCAATTGTGGTTGTCTATATTTATTAATAATATTGATGAATGCATATTAGGATTAATTTCTAAGTTTTCAAATGATGCAAAGATTTGCAGGGTGGTTAATAACAATAATCAGACTAAGCTACTGCACGAAGATCTAGAAAAATTAGGCAGATGCACTGAGAAGTGGCAAATGAAGTTTAACGTTGGCAAAGGAAGGTACTACATGTGGATAGTGCCTTCCTTTGTCAACATAGCAGTAACTTCAGATAAAAAACCACATCAGACAGCTTAACTTCAGCACAAAGTTAAACAGAATTCAAAAATTACTTGAATATTAGGAAGTAATTATAAGGAGTGAAGGAGACTAAAATAAGGGTCTTTATTGTAAATTATGTTATAAAATAAATTCATTTGAAATTAACCACTTTTGTGTATTACTTTTGGGATAACACTTATAGCTATAAAAAGGAATACAATCAAACAATTCAGAAAGTTAGTTACAGAAAATGTGTTTCATGTGCTTTTTCTATTAAAAAAATTGTGATGCGCCAGTATTGTATTTTACTAATCTCATGGAACAAAATGGGCAAGGCATTTTCCTTATCTGAAATTTCTCCCTACATGACTGTCAATTAAATTGTTGGCAGTACAAATATGAATTATGGTGCAGTATAAAGCTTAATTTTCTAAAATTTGTCTATGAAGTTGGCAGGAACTAGCAAGGAGCAAGGTTCTGCAGATCTCCCTCTGAACATGACTAAAGTTGCCACAGCATAATTTCTAAAATCTTCAGTTAAAGTTAGCTGAGCTGAATTCAGGCAGAGGGAGTAAGATTTTCCATACTCCTCCGCTTGAGTTATTCTGGAGTTTTTTAAAGCCTGTACCAATTAAAATTTGCTTTTGAATGTAGTCCTCATACCAAAATAACTTTTTAAGGTCATATTAGCGATGTGCACATCTGCGTATCACTGACTGCCTAGTCCAATTCAAAAATAAATAAGGTACTGAGGTATACAATCTTGTATCTGAGCTTTCATCACAAAAAAAAAGAATAAAAAACTGAAAGGATAAAAAATTATACATGCAATGGTATTACTTACCTCTTTCAAAGCTTCCTCCAATTCATTTTGTCTTTCTGCAGCTTTGTCTTGAAGATGCTGCCACCTTAAATTAAGGTTATTCAACTTCACTTGGGTAACATTAGCATCTTCACTGCCTTTATTTGCCTCAATTAATTGTCGCCCAGCACGATTGAGTGTGTCAACACTAGTTTGATGTGCATGAATATCATTCATTAATACCTGAAATAATAAAAATACAGTATTATTAAAAAAAAAGTTATTCATTATCTTAAATACTATTTTTGAGTGCTATTATTACTAAATTTTTTTAAAAAAATTCATAATTAGGGTTTATTTCTGATGTAATTCTCATGCAGAATGTTTTATATCTATTCATGTTTTGTATCTAACAGACATTAATTATTTGGGATCTTTATTGTATAGTTACTAAAATATACAATATTTGTAGCACTAAATTAATTATAGTTGATATTTACAGCTATTATTAAAAAAACTGCTATTTTAAACATTCTTTTAACAGTATGGTGCATATGAATATCAAGAAATGGGAACAAGTGAAATAACGAGCACATCAATCTGTTTGGAATATAATCTGCCTTTAATTTCTTATAGAATTATAGATTATTCTCAGACATTTCATGGTATTTTCTGTACCATTTCTTCAGTGACTGAGAAGAATTGGTAAATTATGATTTCATTTAAATAAGTTGTTAATTTCATTAAACATTTCTTCCTTCTTAATATTTAGTCTTGAGTAATTATATGCTTAACAGATAGGTATTAGTAAACATCAGGTAAAGATTAATTTTAGCAGTATAATAAATAATTTTTTAAATCAGTTAATCATTTCTTTGATAAGATTAAAAATAAAATAAATAAATTAAACTTAAATAAATATACAGCTATGAATACTTAAATTCCTGTAATGGTGTCCTTACAACATCAGCCTGATATACAAAGACAGTGGTTTTCAATTAATCATATGTATATGTTAACCATTGATGGGCAAATTGAATGGAAAAGTTTGGTGAAACTCAAGCAGTTCCTCTGGGCACTTCAAAGGATTTTGATCGTATTTGGCATAAAGGTCTTTTAAAAAAAGCTTCCATCTTATGGATTACTGACTGTTTTTTGTAATTGAATATCCAGGTTTCTCTGTGACCTCTCACTCACTGCAGGTAATGGTAGATGGATCTCTGTCTTCTAACTTCTCCATTAACATTCCCAAAGTTCCATTCTTCTCAAATTTTTTTTTTTTTTTGTATATTAATGACTTTACTCTATTGACTGGAAATCTTATTCCTAGTTTTGCTGTTGACAGTATATCACATTCTACCTTCCAGTTTGAGAAACTTTGCCATGCACAAACAGCTTCAACTTTCAAATAGATATTTACAGTATACCCAGTATAAAATAAAATATAAGTACAAATTCAGTAGCTTTCGGAACACGTGTCCCTTTATCAACTGACAAATTTGAATACATTACAAGCAAAGTGTGGCACGTTACTCATGCGTCATTGTTGTAGCACGGACGTGTGCTGCCTTACGCCAGTGATCATCCATCAATAAAACGGTTGTCTCTAGGATGGGATGTATACGCATGCCTTTCTGGCGATTTAATGCCTTAGGGTTGTTTATTATGTTTAGTGACTCTAGCCATAGGCGGTGGCGAAAGTGTCGCGCTTGGGGTCAAGATCGTGGTTGGTAGCCCAAAAATGTTCTGCAAGCGCGGACTGGTCAGTTTCGGCAAGCCGAATTGCTCTGTCGTGTTCCGTGAGGCGATCCTGGAGACGTCTCGATGTCTCACCTACGTAGCAACTGTTACAGGCCCTACAGCTGATACGGTACACTACATTGCTGCGTAAGACAGGTGTGACAGGGGTCTTCACACTGGAGACAAGTGAACGTAGGTTCCTACCTGGTAATTGCACACATTTGATGTTGTAACTTCTCAGGATCTTCGAGATACGTCCTGACACTCCTGGATAGTACGTGAGGCGATCCTGGATACTCCAGGATCGCCTCACGGAACACGACAGAGCAATTCGGCTTGCCGAAACTGACCAGTCCGCGCTTGCAGAACATTTTTGGGCTACCAACCACGATCTTGACCCCAAGCGCGACTTTGAGATAGTGGACCACGCGCGACACTTTCGCCACCGCCTATGGCTAGAGTCACTAAACATAATAAACAACCCTAAGGCATTAAATCGGCAGAAAGGCATGCGTATACATCCCATCCTAGAGACAACCGTTTTATTGATGGATGATCACTGGCGTAAGGCAGCACACGTCCGTGCTACAACAATGACGCATGAGTAACGTGCCACACTTTGCTTGTAATGTATTCAAATTTGTCAGTTGATAAAGGGACACGTGTTCTGAAAGCTACTGAATTTGTACTTATATTTTATTTTATACTGGGTATACTGTAAATATCTATTTGAAAATTATTAAACTATGGACCCCAGTACTCCAGGCCCATTTGTCACAGCTTCAACTTCTTGAGTATCTACTATCATCATCAGCCATATTCAATCCACTGCAGGATGAAGGCCTCTCCAGCAACTTTCCAGTTCCTTCTGTTTTGTGCAATGGCCGTCCATTTACTACCCATGAACTCGTAAATTTCATCTGTCCATCTCTGTTGTTGTCTTCCAGCTTTTCTTTTAGCACCTCTTGGGTACCATTCCGTTATTTCCTTAGTCCATCTGTCATCATGTCTTCGAGCTATGTGTCCTGCCAATGACCATTTCAGTTCTTTAGCTTTGATAAGAATGTCCTTTATTTGTTTTTGCAGCCTAATCCATGTGTTTCTCTTCTTATCGAACAGTCTGATTCCTAATATAATTTGTTCCATTGTTCGCTGTGTAGTTTTCAGCTTTTCTTCCATTCTTTTGGTGAGTACCCAAGTTTCAATAAGTCGTGGTGGGGAGTATACATTGGTTCATTATTTTACGTTTCAGACAAACTGGGATATTGCTCCTCAGTATGTGACTATATTTCCTGAATGCTATCCATCCAAAATTTATTCTTCTCTTGACTTCTAGCCATTTATCATTATTACAGCTAATGACTTGTCCCAGATAATATGAATCCACCTTTTCAATTACTGCTCCTTCAATGATTATATCCCTATCTGTGGCACACTGTTCATCATTACTTTTGTTTTAGTCATATTCATGTTTAGTCCGAAATCCTTACTAACTCTGCATAACTGATTAGGATTTCCCTATAATTCTTTGGGATTATGGCTTATGACCACAATGTCATCTGCAAATCATAAATGGTGTAGGTACTGCGAGCAGTCTAATCTTCTGAAAGCTTCCTCTAGGGCAGGAGTAAACAATTTCAAAGATATTGTGTCTCCTTGTCGAACTCCTTTCTCAATTTTAAATTTGCTACTGTCGTTGTCTATTCTAATAAAGGAGGTAGTGTTCTCATATATTTTCTTAAAAATCAATGTATGGGGTATCTATGCCTTGTCTTTCCAGTGCCCAAAACATTGCTTTATGCTGTATGGAGTTCAATGCCTTTTCATAATCCACAAGTTCCAGGATAATGGTGTTTTATATTCATTTGCTTTCTCCATTAGCTGTGATATTACATGAAGGTGATCCATAGTTGAGAATCCTGTCCTAAAGCTAGCTTGCTCTTTTGGTTGATTCTCATCAAATATTCTTTCTAATCTGTTAGTAATCACCCTTCTGAACAACTTGTAGGTGTGGGATAACAAGCTAATTGGTCTATAATTTCCAATTTCTCATTTATCTCCTTTCTTATGCAGCAAAACTATGATTGCATAGGCAAGATTATTTTGTAAATAATCTTGTCAGTTTCTGGGTCATGTCTCTTCCTCTCAATTTTAACAACTCTACAGTAAAAACATCTTCACCCAGGACTTTCCGATTCTCAATTTTCTTCAATGTGGGTTCTACCTTATCAGAAAGGATATCAAGTATGTTGTATGTGTTGCTAATTTGTGATCCATCTTCCCTACTGTTTGCACCATTTCCTTGCTCCTTATATAATTCTTCATAGTAGTCTTCTGCTATTTGAATTATGCCTTCTCTGCTATTTATAAGTATGCCATTGCTATTCTTCAGTTCCAATATCATTTGTCTTTCAGTTTTACTGCTAATTTAAGTCCCTTGTTTTCCCTTAATGCCTGTTCTACTTTTCTGGTGTTAAATCTTATGTCCTCTCTGAAGCTCTTTCTAACAGCTTTGCAAAACTCAATTTTGTCCTTGTCTGTGTTTATCTTGCTCTTTATTTGTCATCTTTAATCCATCACGAGAAGTGTTTCTTGACTAATTTTTTCTTCTTTGGATTTCTGTTTACCTATAAGTTTCTTGGGTTTTATCACTTTCAGAAAGATGTAGTATTCCTTGTCGATATCTTGGTCCTGAAAGGTCTGCAGAAGCCGAAAGTTGTTTTCAAGTTCCAGTACATAATGCTTTTTCTCCTCTTCTGTTATCTCAAAGACTCATATTATTTACTTGAGTCAGGTTTTTCTTTCTTTTCATACATCTATATCAGGTGTGCATCTTACCATTCTGTGATCATTTCCAACATTTACCTTGTTCAGGGCGGTAATGTCAGTCACGATATATCTTCTGTTATCGAGGATGAAGTTGATTTCATTAGTTAATCCATTTGGGCTCTTCCATGTTCACTTTCTGTCCATCCTTTTCTTGAAAAAAGTGTTCATTACTGACATTCCTTGAGATTCTGCAAATTCCACAAGTCTTTCACCTCTTTCATTTCTTTCACCAATTCCAAAATTTCCTATAAAAGTTTTCC
Source organism: Mastigoproctus giganteus (assembly GCF_048544385.1). Taxonomy (NCBI): domain Eukaryota; kingdom Metazoa; phylum Arthropoda; class Arachnida; order Uropygi; family Thelyphonidae; genus Mastigoproctus; species Mastigoproctus giganteus. The sequence goes on from NC_143583.1 coordinate 218,399,823, forward strand.
TTTCTGTGCTGTTTTGTCTCTTTCCACCCTTAGCATTGAAGTCCCCATAATGATGGTGTAGTGGGTTTTCTGCTCATCTAGAAGTCTCTCAATTTCAGTGTACATTTCTTCAACCTCTTCATTATCATGGCTTGATGTTGGTGCATAAATCATTATAACCTTTAGCTTGTACCTCTTAGAAATCCTGAGAAGTAGTCTTGATACCCTTGGTGATGTACTTTTTAATTCCAAAATGTTGTTTTTTATATCTTTATTGACCAGAAAGTCAACTCCGCCTTCACTCTTTGCACTGTTTCCATTGGTAAAATAAAACCAAAAATGGTTTTATTTTTAATTCAAAGTGATCACCAACTAATTGAATGCATTTATTACAGCATTCTGAAAGTTTCTGGAAAGGGTAAGCGAAGATGAGTATCCACTACCTTTCCTTAAATGCTGATTCAGGTAATTCTCCAATGGGGCGAATTTAACTTGGCTCTACTTCAGAAATATCCCAATCCCAATCAGGGATGGGGGCATTTTCTTCTGATATCTTAATGGCATAGGGATTGTTGTGACCAAACTGTTTTTATATAAAGGACATGGTCAGTCAGCATTGTTTAAAAATGGAAATATGACTGAATTCTTTCAGATCTGAAAAGAATTTAATAAAATGTCTATTTTTTAATTATAAATACTAAGAGTGTATATTAAGTATTCCACCAAAGAGAATAAAGTTACACTATTTATTAAGAATAACAATAAATTAGATACTTCATTAACCAAAATTTCACAACAGCTCATTGTTAATCAAATGGGGATGTTTAACACAATATTTATTACCATTGGAATAGCTTTGGAAGAGGAGGATTATTCAGCCCACAAATTAATTTACTGTATGAGGTGTGGCAATAAAGTTCCCAGACTAGTTCAATAAAAAGAACACAAAGTGAAGGAGCTCAAAAATGGTTTTATTTTTAATTCAAAGTAATCACCAACTAATTGAATGCACTTATTACACCATTCTGAAAGTCTCTGGAAAGGGTAAGCAAAGACAATGTGCAGTTTGGCAATTATGTTTTTCTTTATTTCTCTTCAACATCCTGAAATTGTTTTCTTTTGAAGGTAGTTTTCACCTTAGGAAAGGGAAACGTCTGCTGGTGCTTTACTGGGAGAGTAGAGTGGATGGTTGATCTGTTCAATGCCATGTTTCATTAAATATTTCTTCACAACAAGTGCTCTGCATTGTTGTGAAACAAGACCACCTGCCTTTTTTCTCAAAATTTCAGCCTCACCCATGAAATATGCTTCAATAATTTTTGAAGCACTTGTATGTAGAAAGCAAATTCTATATACAGGCACAAATTCATTTGAATGACATCCAATTTGTTGCAAAACATGATCAGCATCAGCCTGATCTGGAGTTCTGTAAATGGAACTTTTTAGGCCTTAGCGATGATTTTTCTGATGCTTTATCTCTGGGTCGTACTGAAACAACCAACACTCATCTCCAGTGACAATACAGTTGAGGATATTAGGATTATCTTGACAAGTCTGGATGAAGTCTTCGCATTATGAGACTCTTCACTGCTTCTGTTCATCTGTGAGTGCGTGTGGCAAATTTTGCGTAGACCTTCCGATGAATTATCTGTTACTCACATTCAACTCATCAGCCATCATTCTGAAGGTCAAACAATGATCCCTTGCCACAGTTTCCCGAGCATTTGGAACACTGTTCTCATTTTGAGAGGTTGGGTTGATGGATGCCAACTTCTTGGGTCATCACAAACATCCTCATGTTCATCTTTGAACCACTTATACCATTCAAACACACTGGTACAACTTATTTGTTTGGTTACCATAAACAGTTTTTAACATTTCATACATTTTCCCAGTTTAAATCAAAATCTGATATTCATTTCTTTCTTCGTTGTAAAATTGTGACATGGAATGTTAATGCTGCTAACAAAACCAGTTGTTACTTGCAACCTGACAGCGAACTGGACAATTTCTAAATCACAATCTGTGGGAAGAAGTTGAACTACAACATACCAATTCCGTTTATTTTCAGACTCACTGAACATGACTGCAACAGTATTGTTGCAGTCATGTTAAGTCATAAAGCCCCCACCTCCAGAAACCATACTTGTTCCATGAGGATGACTTCCTAATCCTCCAGGGGGCCCTTGCAATCTCTTGTAATCCTCAAACTGTGGCTGTCATCAAGACAGTGTTAAGTGGGTATTCCTAATAAACAACCCAAATCCAATAATAGACAAAGGATGTTCATTTGAAACCTAAACACACCAGTGACACTCCTGATGATGGATTTCTGAATATATCTAAAAAAACAAGGTCAAATTCACTGAAAGGGAAAAGGAGAAGGGGATAGGTGATGATGAAATGAAACCTCACCAGGTGAAGGTCACTACTGATCATGGATCTTTCAACAAGACCAATGATAGCAAAATAAAATTCATTGGAAACCTTTTAGTTGTTCCTAAAAAGATTTCCTGGCATGTCTCCAGGTTGGCACCCTCCACGGAGGAGGCTGACCTTGAATGCTACTTCAAGAATAAAATTAACGTTAATATATCAGCCGAGAAAATTAAGTCACTTTATCCCAAAATATACTCCTCCTCCTCCTTTAAAATCAGCTTTTGATCAAAAGGATGAAGAATGAATGAAATCTAACCACAACTTCCCTGATGGGGTTACAGTGCAGATGTTTAGATTCAGAAAACACTATAAGGACAAACTTATTACACACAATACCTTCTACAATAAAAATGGCCTTGGAAAGGATGAAAGTAACCACACTAAATATTAATCAATTAATAACAATACTCATGGCAGATACAAAGAGAAAAGAATCTTTATAAATATATGTCTCCAGTAGAAGCATCATCGAAAAGCTCAATAAACTTAAAACAGAGGTTAGCCACTCTGACTTTGATATTTGGGTCCTTACGGAGACCTGGCTAACCCCTGACATGTTAGATTCAGAAACATGAACCCCAAATTTTCAAATTATCAGAAAAGATAGGGGAAACAAGAGAGGGGGAGGAGTAATGATTTTACTCTACCAAAATTAGTCATCTCTGATGTCATCTCCTTAGAAGATATTGAGGGCATTTACATCAAAGCTAAAATTGGCAGCATAACAGTGCGGCTGGTAGGAATTTACCTACAACCCCCCAGTCAAAAAGACCACCTTAAAAAAAACTTGAACAGAAACCCATACTTATTTCCTCCAGGAGTGACGTTAGAACGATAGTGCTAGGTGACTTCAACATTCACTAGGAAGACCCTAACAATAAAAATAACTACTTATTGCAGTTTCTGAAGGATATGTTCCTCAGACTGAACCTGAAACAAAAATGCAAACTCCCTACCAGAAAAGAGAAACTCCTTGACCTAGTATTTACAAATTTTGACATAAATATTAATTATATTTCCAGTTATTTCTACTCCGATCATCTAGTCTTACCGCTTGACTTTGATCTCAAAACCAAACATATCATCAATGAAATTTAGTATTAGTATTAGTAATGGCCACATGGTGCAAGAAAGCCTATGGCTTATGCTGCACCAGCCAAAAAAAAGGGAAAAAAAAGAAAAAAAAAAAAAAACAACCAAATAAAACAATGATAAAAAAAATAATAATAAAATAAAATAAATAAATAAATAAATAAATAATAAAAGAAAAGGAAATTAAACCTATCATCCTATGCGCTTCCCTGACCCGAAGATACTATCCAGATGACCTTTGAATTTCCCCAAACTGTCAGCCTCTACCACCCATGTAGGCAACTTATTCCAGTAATTTATAACTCGCTGGCTAAAATAAAACTTCCTGCAGTCCAATCTAAACATTTCCCCCCGTAACTTGAATTTATGTCCCCTAGTTCTAGCATCATTTATAATCTTGAAAATTTCATCCTCATTCATTTTACTCATGCCTCTCAGAGCCTTAAACACCTCAATCAAATCTCCTCTAAGGTGTCTAGTTTTCAAACTCTGCAACCCACATATTCGAAGCCTTTCTTCATAAGGACGCCGATCTCACCAGGAGAGTTACCTGTCTTTGTGCCCTTTCAAGAAGCTCGATGTTTTTCTTTAAGTGCTGTCTCCATACTTGAACACAGTATTCCAAGTGTGGTCTAACAAAAGCCTTATATAATGGGATTATCACATCCCTATCTCTACTTGCAAAAGTTCGATAGAGCATTGATAGGACACCATGGCCCTTCCTTGCAACATGTTTACAATGCTCAGAGAATTTCATGTCTGACTGTATCGTAACATCCAAGTCCCTTTCCTCCAGTACTGGGTTTAGTTGAACTCCACCAAGTGAATACGTTATTTTGGGATTTACCAGGTGTAATACCTTACACTTTGTTGGAATAAAGAACAGCTGCCATTTTTCTGACCATTCCTGAAGTCTATCTAGGCTCTCTGAAGAAGCTTAGCTTGACAGTGATCATTAACTACTCTACCAATTTTAACATCATCTGCAAATTTAAACATCATGCCCTCTATCCCTTCATCGATGCCGTTTATGAAAATTAAAAACAACAGTGGTCCTAATACTGATCCTTGGGGAACCCCACTTCTTACATCAACCCAATCTGAGGAATAGCCATTTATCACAACCCCGCTGGCTAAAGGCAAATTTCCGCACATCCGTGCGGAAATTTGCCTTTAGCCAGCGGGTGGTTGGTTGGTGGAACAAACTTCCATCCCTTGTAGTGGAGGTTGATAGCCTAAATAAGTTTAAGGCTCAGCTGGACAGGTATTTCGAACGAACAGAGGGGTGAAGTGGAAGTGGTTATTTTTTATTTATTTATTTTTTTTTTTTTTTTGGCTGATGCCGCATAAGCTTGCTTTCTTGCATCAAATGCCTCTACTAATGCTAATGCTAATAATTTTTTCTGAAACATGATGTTCAATGTTTTATTCGTAAAATTGTTAGATACCTCTCATGTTATGCCTTTCACACAATGCTTACTTAAAATTAACTTTGTTAGTAAATATTTCATATCCAATTATAAATTGATTTTAGGCCACTGCTTAAAACTGAAGGGATTGAAAACAAAGGATAGAAATCATGTTTCTACACATGATAAAAGATATAAAATATTAACATCCTACTTTGTGTTTTGCAAGCTCCACTTCAATCACTTGAGGATCACCAAATACTGGTCGAAGATCATCTAGTGTCTTTTCTGTTTTTTCAATCCACACAAGAAATTCATCTAGAGCATGCTGAAATTGTCCAAGTCGAAGAAGAGCATTTTCTAGTTCTTGCTGAAAAGTAAAAACCATTCCATACTTGGATATTACACAGTAGCACCGACAGGAATCAATATTCAAGCACAAAAAATGAAATATATGCACACAAAAAGAAATTTTAGCTAAAATCAGTTTCTTAAAAGAAATGTCCTCTTTAAAGATTACATTCATCACCTTAAATACTAGTTACATTTATACAATACTGCTCAGTATGACAAAATAACCAATTTATATTTTGTGAAAATATCACGCAAAATTAAGCTTTAGGTGCTATGGGAACTCTGTCAATCCAGTGCGATAATGAACCAGACAGATAGCTAGAAAATCAGATAGATTGATAGCCCACATATAACAAAACTTCACTAGCTCTATAATTCAGGCTGCCTTCTTTTTTTTTTTTTTTTTATGAATGTACAATTGAATATCCATTGTTAATTGGTTCCTTAAAAGTGCTGTTGTTGTTGTTGGTTTAGAGCTTTATTAGGCATATCGGCAACTATGACCATAGTGCGCCACTTAAAAGTGCAATTTATGAGTAAACAAAAATATGGTGCAACTTTCATATTATAATGATACCTGGTTCCAGGGAAGTCATAAACCTGAGCAATAGCTTCATTTTTTGGAAAAATAAATAAATATTTTGGATAAATAAATAAATATTTTGGATAAATAAATAAATATCAATGATAATTTCATTGATTTAAACATATAACGTGCATATCAATGCACATTATAAGTTTGTGATGTCAGGAACTTGAAATCCAGACTTTGACTGCTGTGCATTTCTGAAGTAAAATTCACCTTCTTGCAAAAGTATCTATAGTTGATTGTATTCTAGTCTTTTTCTTCTTATTCTTCTTCTCATCCAGAATTTCCTTGTGCAACAAGAAATATATCTCTCTCTCTCTCTCTCTCTCTCTCTCTCTATATATATATATATATATATATATATATAGAGAGAGAGAGAGAGAGAGAAAGAGAGAGAGACTATCTACTGTATATATATATATATATAAAGCATCCATAATATTACTGAGTTTAGGTTGTAAAGATGTAAAATTATAGTTAAAGTGTAATATATAGATATTAACTTTACACTATAACGTATCTATTTAGTATATATATATATATATATATATATATATATATATATCTACACCATTTTGAAAAGAACTTCGATAAAGATATCAATATGTTCAGATATATAGATGACTTAATTGTGTTCAACTATACTAACTTTCATACAGAAGCAATTAAACACTACCCGCAGGAATTGGTTCTAGAGGTCACTAACAAGAGTGACTCGGGTAAAGCTGCATATCTGGATATAGACATTCATATTAAGAATAATAACCTAACTACCAAGGTATTTGACAAAGGCAAAGAATTTAATTTCAAAACTATAGACCTAACCAGTTGGGGTACTAACATCTCAATACTAATCCTTAAAAACATAATAGTGATACAAGGTATCAGAAGATTATATATCTGTAATAATAAAAGTGATGTTACAGACTCACTGATCGATCTTAAGCATATTTTATTAGATAACGGTTTCCCACATAATTTTATTATGAAACATATGAGTACTGCTTTGTCAATAACCCTAAAACAATACCACGAAGATTTAAACTTGTTGGATACCATGGAAGCTATTAGGCATACAGTATATTGAATTACACGTACGGTATATAGTTTCTCGGTTTTAAAGGAATTATTATCTGGTATAGTTTCTCTGTTTTAAAAGAATTATTATCGGTTTTATACATCAGTATCTATGGAGCGAGTTGTTTACTAATTGGCCTTTGTATATACATGTACATACTAGGCACTGCTGCATAAACACGCTATATATAGCTTATGCCTTAGAAAAGTGGTACCTATATGTGTTTTTACAGTAGGAATCAATTCGTTTATATTTTACTAAGATTTCTCTTCGACATCTGAGAATTATTGGTTTTGTTTTCTCTACTATAGAGGGCGCTGTTAAGCTTTTGGTTCTTCCCAAACCTGGCTATTATTGGACAAATCTTAGGTGGCGCAATATACGCGGCAGTTATAAACGTCTTGTACGTTTACTGCAGGCGTTTAGTTTTTTTCCCCGCCTTGGGCTACGGTAACGTATGTAAGGTAGATTCTTTGACGGGAGCATACTGGTTCTACAGTATTCCCTCCTTTGTTGTTTAACGCTTTACATAAAGTCTGCCACTACTTAATTTTTGAAGTTAGATTTATAGTAAATTATCTTAGGAATTAGCCATTCCGTTTTTTCTGTTTCCTTTCGAATTATATTGATATATATTTTACCGGCTCTTACTACTTAACCAGGATCCCTACTATTAGGGTCGGGAATTTACACTCCCGGTTATATCCGATGTAATATCGAGAATTTGCTTTTCCTTCTCTGTTTCACTTTTAGCTATCCTCTTGCCTAATTTTTCATATCTCACGAACTATTAGAGTAATTCGAGGGGGAGTGAGGTACTATTGCTTTAACTACTCTGTTTTCCGTTCGCCTTTAGTTAGCTAAATTAGCCTTTTTTCTGCAAATTGTTCAGCAAATATTAATAATTTCTCAGTTGTGCTTATAATGTTGCAGCGATCGGTCAGGCTAAATATCATCCAGCCTGTATTCTTCCAAATTATGGTTAGACATACCCCTTTTTGGACGGCTAGATTTATACTGATTTATAGTATTTACTATAACCTAATTTTAAATTAGTTGAATTATCCATTATTATGGATATTGGATTTGGTATACAGGCAGATGATAACAGAAACCGATGGCTCAGGCTAACATGGAATTTTATTTTGTAGGGGTTTAGCCCTCGACAAAGTCTCTTGCAAAATGGGTTCCCATGTAAGGCTTATTTTGTTATTTAACCTAATATTTTATATTTTTCATGTAATTTTTCATGTATACTGGAGGTACGGTTGGCCAGTGGTTACATCGATTTTCAAACGATGGAGGTACTTACATTACACTATAACTTATATAATTTGGACATACCTAACGACCGATGTAATGTTCTATCGTTTGATGGCATTAATCGGTTAGTTCCATATGTAACACTTAATAATTTTATATATTTGTAACGCTTAATAATTTTTTATATATATTTTACAATTTAACTCTGGAATATTTGGATTCTTTATATATATATATACACACACACACAGTAGATTCCGGTTAATCGGGGCAGCCGTTTATTTGGGGCAAATCTTAAAAAACAGAAACCAATTGAGAAAATAGCCATGGTTTACTTCGCTTAATTGGGACAGCATGCCGTTTAATCAGGGCAGAAGACCGCAGCACCCTACGATTGTCTCCGACGGTACCACGTGGTTCGGTCGAAATTCTGGAAGTCACAACCATAAAACAATAAAAACAATTAGCAGTCACCTGTTTATTGGGCTTTCTGTTAGAGAAATCTAACATAAACGGACAGTAAACTCGATCTTACTGAATTTGCGATAACACCGACAGCTGGAATTCTGTGAGTTATTATGGTGAAATGTGTTTACACTTCCATGAAATCTTCAATCATATAAAAAATTAATTTTCAGATCTTCTCTTCATTCCTATTTTTAAAGCTTTGTAACTCGTTACTCCGTTCTCACTTGCGCATATTGTGAAAGTGAGAACTTGCACAATACGCGCAAGTTCGTGTATCGGCACACACAAATTACTTGCAATTTGTGTGTGCCGTGTTATTGATTGCTCATCTTTTTACTGTTTTAAAATTTTAACCTCCCTCCACGCCCACAAATGTCAGTGAACAGAAATGTCAACTAGTTCGTATGTACATATTGCAGTATGTATTAATTATTCCGATCATCACGTATATTCTTCCGATTTTCACGTATCATTTATTTTTTAATTGGTAAGGTAATAAAGAGTAAATTTTGCTTAATATATCTTTGCTTTTATAGCCTGTGGATAATATTCTTCCTATTTTCACTAATTAGAATCGCTGTTTAATAGAATTAAAATTCAATTTACAAACGTGATCACAATAACCGGCGCTTACTACACATTGTTTACTACACCATAGTAAAGTGAACGGTACTTTACTATGGTGAGTTCGTCGTAACGTGATTTGATTGTACAGTGAACCAATTGTAAAGGAGGGGGGTGTACATTGTATTTTTAACGATTTACGTGAAACTTCGGATAATTGGGGCAGCCGCTTAATCGGGCCAAAATGCACTAGTCCCGATGTGTCCCAAATAACTGGAATGGACTGTATATATATATACATACATACATAATAAAAGAATAATAATATTAAGAAGCTAAGTAATCATAAAGTTTGGAAAGTATGAAAAGGAAGATAGCGTTGATTATGGATCAGGGACACTGCATTAGCAAAATGTACCCTACAGCCATAATGTGTACACACATATATATAGTATGAAGAAAGTGTAAATAAGGTTTTGTTTAATCATATTGAATCTACGGTATACACCAGAAGTGAATTCTATGAAATGGATAAAGAGTGTAGTGATATATGGTAGGATAACCAGGTAAGATACGAAAAAGATACCCACCAATTGGCCTAACACAGTGTATTAACTATGTATATAATTCAATTTAATTTTCATTTTATTATCTATCATATTTCCCTCACTCAAACAACTGACCTTAAATACATGATGTACTCACTCCCAGACCTTCGTTCAGGGTCCTATCTATAGGAACGGGTTCGCAACCCCGAACTACCCGAGCCCAACTACTTACCTCTACTTCATTGATCTTTCTGCTTTACTTGTCCCTACTTTTTATGTCCTGTGAGCCATTAGTTTATCGAATGCAATATGGGGATACTACCTTCTTATTTACCCAATCTATTTTTCACCTTGACTCCTTAAAATATCAAGAGTCAAAGTTTGTTTGTTATTTGGTTTTTAGGAGCATTAGCAACTAAGGCCATATTGCTCCGGGGATATGCGGTGGTCATTCCCCGACCTTTCCGCATCCTCTGTATTTGGTGGTCACGGCCTCGAACCCCGGTCTGATCAAGAAGCGAGTGCTACGCACTACTGCTCCTGCCCACCTGGCTATGGAGGCGCCATTTAACAAAGTTTAGCTGCTTTTCGCCGCTACTCTGTAAGCTATTATATATCTCTCAACTATCCTGAGCAGTTTGGGCACCATTATTATTAAATACATGGTGCCCATGTATTCATCACCACATATTGCATTTCAATTTATATATCCAACAAGCTTAGAGACACCATGCCATGAATTTTTTTTTTTTTTTTTACACCATTTTCTAATGCTTGGTACTGCTAGCGTACCCATACATAAATATATGTATGGGTATACTAGCGGTACCTATATTTATTGTACTGCTAGCAGTACCTAGCGGTACAATAAATATATGATGTTGAGATTGTGCCCCGAATGATGCCTCAACATCACAGAGCTCTGACTCCAAAATTAATCAGTACTCAGCTTTCTTCCTGTCCTTTCTTGCATTTTTCCAGTATTTTCTTTTGAAATCTGGGGAAATAATTGTCATATTCAGGATATAATTTTCTTCATGTAGCATTCATACAATGGAAACTGGCTTCATCAGAGGCATTGTTATATATCACATTCTTGACATTGATGAGCTTCCAAAATTCCCTCGAAATGGACTTTTCCATGTTAGTTACCTCCAACATTAGTAATGATCATATGGCAATAGTGCTTGATAATTAGCACTTATATTCTAGTTGCTTTCCTGGAATTCAATTTTGAATTGTAAAAAAGAAGATGAACTTCATCATTCCATTTCCATCATACTATCCTTAATTCATCTCATCAAGGTTTTCGGGTGACCTGGGGCATTGTCAACGGCCTTTTGCAATGCCTTCTGAGCAACTCTTGGAAGAAAACACTGCCACCTCAAGTCTTCTTGTTTGATTTTTCCAAACTAGAAGCAGCTAAAATTTTTCAGTCTGTTCTTTTTTTTTTTTTTTTTTTCGATAGTGAGCAGGAGAAAGCAACTGGCCAATAATAAAATATAATTTAAATAATGTATAATATAATTTAAACCAGTATGAACATCATCTTCATCAGAGAATAGGCATTTTCATGCACTTACTACTATACAAGTAGCCTACAGATGAAATAAAGCAGTAGTATGCTGTTTTATTTAACCCCAACTTGAATAACTCCTTTTACATAAGCATTTTCAATCTACAATGGTTATAAAATTTAGCAATAAATCTTCTACAGAAAATGAAATATATGCAATAATCTTGATCTATACAGAATTATTAGACAACTTTTATTAGTAAAACCAAAAAAAAATGAGCTTTCTTTAAATTTAGTTAAAATGCCAGTATTGGCATTGTAAATTGTATTTAAATGTATTTTATATCCAAATTATATATTTATACAGTTAATGAATATTTGTTGTTTTCTTTTTCATTATTATCATGTACATTTTGCGTGCGTGCGTCTGTGTGTGTGCACGTTATATAGATTATATTATAATATATAATAATTTATATATTATATAAATTATTATATTAATTATACAAATTATAATATATTTTGATGCAAAAACACATGTAAGTCAAATTTATAATAATTTTTCAAATTCATAATAACAATGGCAAAATTTTCCTCATCCTGCCCAGAGATGTATAGTTCTGATAAGCCAGGTTTCCATAAATACACTGTGTCAAAATTATGTACCTTTCACTTCCAGCATAAACAAATCTTGATGGAAAAGAAACTTAACTTATTTAAAAAACAAAAACAGGTCTCATATAAAAATTATTGCAAAAATCGAACAGAAACCAGTTACAATTTAATTTCTGCTCACAAGCATGTTTTTAATTCAGCTAAAGCCCAGGCTCTTTTCAACACTCATATTGAACTTCTTTCAGGGAAAATAATGGAGTTACTGGTTAAAGAAGTAATGCAGGATCACCTAGACAGGAGCACAGTCATACTGCAGTCATAGCATGGATTTGTTAAGGAGAGATCTTGTCTGACCAATTTGAATGGATACTGGGATGCAGTGACAAAGGAACTGGATGCAAAAAATAATTCTGAAATTACATACTTAAATTTATAGAAAGTGTCTGATGCTATTGTACTTAAGAGACTGCTGTACAAATTTGAGTAGTGTGGAATTAAGAGAAAGCTGCTGCTGTGGATAAAGGGATGGTTGAGTAGGAGAGGATAGTGTGTTGTTATCAATGGACACTGCTCGTCGTGGACTAAAGTTAGTGCAGTCCCACAGGGTTCAGTGCTGGGTGGGCCCATTGTTGTTTTTAATATTTATTAATGTTTAAGTTTGCAGATGATATAAAGGTTGGCAGGGTGGTTAACAATAGTAATCAGGTTGAGCTACTGCAACAAGGTCTAGGAAAATTGGGTCAATAGGCTGAGAAATGGCAGTTGAAGTTTAACGTTTACGAATGCAAGGTACTGCATATGGGCAGCAGTAATCCCAGAATTATGTATCAACTAAGTGGTACTACACTCAGGATAGCAGAAAATGAAAAGGACCTGGGAGTAATTGTGCAGTCTGATATGAAATTCTCTGAGCAGTGTAGACACACCACAAGGGGCAGCTCACAGGTTTTGTCAATGATATACAGAAACTTTGGTAGCAGGAATAAGGAGTTGATTATCCATTTGTACATGTCATGGTTAGGCTACAATACTCAAGATGTGGAACAGGTGTAGAGAAGGGCAACCAGATTAGTGAAGGGAACAAAAGGGTGCTCTTAACTAGAAAGGCTTCAATTCTGCAAACTGCAGCATCTGGAGCAGTAATCCCAGGCATCTGCGGTGTGATCTGATTAAGGTGTTTAAGGCCTTGAATGGATTGAGTAAGCTGAATGTGAATGGCATTTTTCTCTTGCTGAGAGCATAAATTTAAACTGAGGAAGGATGGTTGCAGGTTGTTGTTATTTGGTTTTTAGGAGCTTTAGCAACTAAGGCCATATTGTTCCAGGGATATGCAGTGGTCATTCCCTGACCTTTCCGCATCCTCCGTATTTGGCGGTCATGGGCTCGAACTCTGGTCTAATCAAAAAGCGTGTGCTACAAACTGGTCCTGCCTACCTGGCTACGGAGGCGGCGATGGTTGCAGGAGAGATGTGTGGAAGTTTTCATTCAGCCAGCAGGTGGTTGATCATTGGAACTGGATGGTTGGAATAATTCAAGGATGAACTAGATGAATTCTTGGAGGATATAGATGGGTGAAGTGTGCAGTTTTTTTTTTTTTTTTTTTTTGGTTGATGCTATATAAGCTTGCTTTCTTGCAGCATTTATCCCAAATTGTAGAAAGCAATGGAGATTTGAAATATAAATTTTCATCATGATATTGCTCAACATGTATATTTCAATATTTAGAGGACTAAAAATAAATACTATTACCGAGAACTAAATTTATATTTTTATGCAAAATGTTATACCAGTGCTGTCACTGTATTTTTGCAATTTACTTGAGTTGAAAGATAACTGCTCAAATTAAGGCATTATATTACCAATATTACTTACTTGTCTTCCAACAATTCCTTTTAATAATTCATCCCATCGATGATTAATTTCATTTAATGGATCCTTGATTGACAAAGCCTGATCAGGAGACGTGCGTCCTATAAGCTCTTGGGCCTGTCTATTTAGTGATTCAACTTCTACCATATGGGGATCTACTGCAATTTTAAAATCCTAAAAAAAAAAATAAATTAATAAATAAATACAAAAAAAAAAAAATAAATAAATAAATAAATAATAAATATTATATAAAAGGAAATGGAAAAAAACCAAAATTAAAATAATAGGCTTAATGGAAAGAATTTTTTGTACATATGTCTAAACAAGGCATTTATGCTATATTCCAAATAGCCAAAAGTATGGGAAATGTTAAAAGTAATAAAGAATAAAGTTTTCGATTGAAACACTGATAAAAATAAAAGTGCCATAAGTAAAATGGTAGGTTACAAGCAATTAATAAATGAATGGGACAGGGAGGTAATAGAAGAAAAGCACATACACAATGTACTATTTGGTCTTAAAATAGTAAGCTAAAAGCATTTAGCAAAATTGCAGTGCTAATGAAAGTTAAAAAACACTTACCTTAAGCACCTTGTAGAAGATATTTTAAAATTCAAAAGAGGGCACATATAGAATCTTCAGACATGCATGAAGAATATTGTGTTATTAAATACCAAAACAAATTATTTCATGCAGTTAACACAAACAAGATTAAGATTAAAACAAGATAGTGCATAGCACTAAAGCAAACCAAAGTAGAAGTAAGATACAGTTACGAAAAACCAATAGGACTGGCAGTGTAATTATAAAAAATGGACATGTAGAATCAGAAGCTTATTATCCATGCCTACATAATACAATGAAATATGTTAAATTTTTTGATCCCCATTATAACCATATACTTACTGGCAATCGGCATATATTGGAAGATGGGAAAGATATGAAAAAAAGGGTTTAAATTTTGGTCTTGTACCCAAACAAATAAAGAATAAAGATTACCTATTTGCTAAAGTTCACCTATAAAACAGCTTATAAGTATAACATACCAGTAGAAGCCTTCTATAATCGGATTGCATGCACTAAAAATTATATCATGGTAGCATTAACTGGTAAAATACATGACACTGGTAAATATAAAGAACATAACATTAGGGGTAACAAAAAATAATAATTTACATAATAAATTTAAAATAACTAATATAGACAAAGTTGCCAATTACTTTGCCAATATTTGTAAAAATTTCTACATGGACAAATTAAAAAATGAATTGGAAATCAGTGAAAAGTATATAATGGTTCGTACCAAAGCCAAAACAGTAGCTAAAAAAGCTAATGGCTATTCAGAAAAAGATTACCACATTTTCTGGTGTATAAGACACATCTTTGTACAAGACATACCCCAAGTTTTTAATAATAAAATGTGGAAATAAATAAATCACAATTTATTTTTTCATATAACTATATTTAAAAGTTTAAGAATTATGTTATACTGGGGGGGGGGGTTATATACTTCTTACTATTTATTATTATTATTTTCGTTCGGACTTCTCTGGACAACACATCTGTATGGCGGGACGTTTTCCTTCCTTAATCATTTGTTCAATGATAACCCCAGTATACTCATGTGATTGTCTAGTGGTTTTTCATATTAGGACAATGGTCTCGGCCCTCGGTAACCCTATTCAACGGCAGGGAATAGGAAAACTGCAGCTTTGACCAGGGCGTTGTGTCAATACCCAAACTCTTTCCAATTCTAGGCAGAAATTCGAGTACCCGCAATAAAAGTTCTATATATAATTCTTTACTTACTCATTCGTGTGAATGGAGAATAGGCTTGAGGCATATGTTTAAAACAAAACATAGTTTAATGCAATCTATTACAGAAATGGTACATATTTAATAACTACCGCCCTAGTGGCAGTGACAAGCAAATCCTAAATCATTTGGTTACAATAATATAAATTGATTTTATGGAAGTATTTAAGAGTTCTTAGCACTATTGATATTTTGGAAATTAATGGGCTCTTCACATAGGTGTTCTTCGTGTGGATACTTCATCTCAGGCAAGAACTGGCATGTGACATAGTTATACAAACGTGATGGGTGTCAATACTAAACTATCGCGCATAAGATGTGTTTTAACTTATTGTGCACTATTTTATCTATCGTTAATTGTGATAGACGACCATCTAAATGATGTGCTATTTAAGATAGCAGCATTAGGATATTCTATACTTAACAATAGCAACATAATAAATCATACTGGTTACATTCAGTGTCAAATAGAAGTAATGGGAGTTATTACTAAAATGTCGCGCTATTTAGGATAGCACCCATAAGATAAGTTTTACCCTGTGATACACCATGCTACCAATAGTAAATTATGATAGACTGAAATACTATGTAGTAAGCTATTTAAGATAGAAGCAATTAAGGTATTCTACGATTTATCAATGCTAACATAATTAATTATATTACTGAGGAGTAAGGTTTATGTATAGCTGTTGGGATAACTTACCTAAATAAGGATGACTCATTCTACGGGGGGCGGAACTCGGTGAGGGGATTCCGTGCTTTCGCAGCCTTCCTTCGGGTTCTGCTATCTTCGCTCGCTCATTCTGTATCTTCTTGCGCTGTTCTTCAAGCTTCTCTCTGTACAGTCATTCTGTAACGTAATTCCCGTTTCCAAAAACTTACTGTATTTTTTCACTCTCTCTCATACAGACTAACTAACCGACTGCTTCTCCCAAAAGCCACCACAAAACAACAACCTTTCGCTCATCGTCCACCAGGGTATATGCTCCTTATCGCATGAACTTTCGCCTCACACCGAGCTTGAACTAGGGTGGGACACTTTTCTCACGCGGTCAACATCAGACACACTGACCAGTATTTGTCAGGGAGAGCGAAGCTCGTATTTTCGTGGACTTGTGAACTTACTTCTACGTAGCGACTGTTATCTTCAGTTAGGAAAATAATGGCAAAGGGAATTTATAACTGAGAAAGCAACTAAGTCGAATTTTACCATTCTATATTTGACAAGAAACTGATAGCGGTTACTCATGTACAATTGGCATTTATATTTTCTGCTGAAACGGTCAAAACAACTCTTTAGCAAGAAGGGGCACAGCAAAGGGGGGGGAGGGAAATGCATGGGAAATATCTGTAAATTAATATGAAAAATGTGGGCATTTTACACTCCTCGCCACTACCGCTGAGGATTTCAGTCGGGGTACACAACTAAGACTGAAATTCTCGACGTCCCTACTGGGGCTCTGACTTTTGTCAGGGGGGGACAACATAAACATTCCTCCTCTTACAGTATGTAAAAGAAACTTAATTACTAACATATTATATGGATATAATCAAATAAAATACAAGACAAACAAAACAAAGCGTATAGCACTTAGTTCACTGTGTGGACTTAATGTATTCACACTTCTCAATGCTGTTCGCTCTCCACATGGAGGCCATTGTCTGCACCCATCTGTTGAGAAATTGTTTTTTTTTTTTTTTTTTTTTTTTTCTCACCACTAAAGTCCGTGCTTCAGTTAACAGTTTCCCTGGTTTAAATAAGTGAGCATTTTGAAGCACAACAGAAAACAGATCTGGACTTCCAGGCTGAGGTTGTCAGGCAGTAAAAGAAAAGTTCTTCTGTAGTCCATGATTCGGTGAGGTTATTCTTCAGCAGGCTGGAGACACACAAAAGGAGCTTATCCCTCCAAGGAATGTTCTGGGCACTGCTTTTGTTCATAGTCCTTACTTGGCTCACAGGCACGACATAAAACATAAACAATCACACAATTAGTAACTGTCCTTAGGTCATGGACACAAAGCATCTGAAGTTAATTAAGCAAGTACATTATAATTGTATACATGTAACTAAACATCACAATAACATAGACATGAACTAATAACTAAAATGGAACACTGCAACATACATAAAAGAAATATCATATATGTAAAGCTGATAAAAATATTAAAGTTAGGTCTATAAAATATATATATGTATATATATAATTTTTCTTTTGAATATTGTAGACCTTAGCAATCTCCTTACACAGAAATGAATGGAATTACAATCTCTTCTGTCTCCACGTTTGGCCTTGTCTTTCTTGGCTGTTAACACATGGCCTTGTGGTAAACCACTTTCACTATTCAGTTCTCAGGAAGAGCTTTTCTTGCCTTCACTAGACCGATGAATTCCAGCCACTGGGTGCAAAGGTTCACTGTGCGGACTGCACAGTGGTCCGCCGGGTGGTTCCAGGGACAATGAAAGGGATTGTTTCTTGCATCAGGCAAGAATTCTGGATCGGGACAGGAGAAGACTTTAGCATCCACCACAGTCCGGAAGGGAAGGACTTTTTCCAGGCTTCGTGCCTTTCTTTCTCCTATAGCTATGATCGTTTGGTATGGCTTCGTAAGGATGCTTAACCATGATCCGAAATGCCGAGATGCAAACGCTCCTGCCTTTGGGGTTGATGCAATATACTGATGGTCCCAACTTACTAGGGCAATCTCCTCTACTTTGAGTGCACTTTCTTGGTTACTGGCAAATAGAAAATCAATGACGATCCACTTCGAGAAAGGAGGAAGTGATCCAAGGGGGGTGTGTCGTTGGTGACCGGGGAAGGGCAGGTGTGCACCAGGTTGGGCGGACAAAGCGATTCACCATCCCAAGTCTATGTTTTGAAACCTGCACCTCACCTTTCCAATTTAGGAAACTTCTCGTGCCATGGTTCTCATAGTGGCAGGGAAAACGCATTTCCAGGGCTGCCTTAAGTTTCCTCCTCATGGGTTGAGACCGCCTTACTTCCTTTTGTTTCCGCTCTTGCTGGGAAAGCTGCTGCGGGGTTAGAATCAGCTCAGCTCCAGAAGACTCCTGACAAGGACTTATGGATTGATTAGGCGCTGGGATCTCCCTTTCTGTGGTGGTCACCCTCTGTATCCAACGTAAAGGTGCTAGGAGGAAGGTCAGCATTCTAGCGATGAGGCATCGTACAGACCTGTGAAACTCCACCATCGCAACTAAACAAGGACGGATAAACACGACTAGTTAGTGAAGAAAATACTTCTGTTTATGCATTCCATCCATCCTCTCTTCCATACTAAAGATTTGCCCCACTTACACATCTTTTCCTCCTTATACTTTCGAATCCCGGGTGAGGGAGTATTTGGTACCATACATACTCCACATTTACCTTTCATTCATTCTTCCTGCTCTCACTCACAACCTCAAATGTCACTTTCTTGATTTCCTTGCATACCTCTCCGAAGACGAATTACTCAATTCATTTGCAAAATCAAACATGCCATGCATGGAAAAAAAAATAATATCCCCATCAGAAAACAAAAACTTTAGAAATCATTCTCGTATTTTAAAATAGCCCTTGATTCTCCTAATTAGCACAAAGTTTTGTTTATCAGCAGTCTGGATTTTTGAAGGCACAAACATGAGTACACTACTTCAGCAATCTTGTTTCTGTTTTTTTTTTTTTTTTTTATAGTCAATATTACCTATATGTTTTGTTCTATATTGACCTTCTTACATTAATGCACTATCACTTACTCCCTACTGTCATACATGATGAAGTTCTCATTAGTAGGTAAACTTTATTCAAAAAGAAATTATTGACGGAATTAGAATTCTGATTAATATTGTTTTGAGGATTTCTTTCCACAGTAAAGTTTTTTTTTTTTTTTTTTTTAATATATATTATTTATATATATGTAGTACAAGAAGATGGATCCCAAGTCTAGATCTTGAAGTTCAGAAGTTACCTCCTATTCACTTAAATTTTTTTTTCTCTGGAAAGTGATAAAAACAACTAGTGACTGGGAGGAACCAGCCGTCCCCAGGCCAATTGCCCTATCCTCTCTCCAAAAGAAACCAAATATTATCTCCCTCTTGTTCTCCCCTTTTTTTTTTTTTTTTTTTTTTTTTTAGGATCCTCTCTCTTGACTTTTGGATTTCGATGTGCAATGAGAGAGAGGGAAAACAAAAAGTGACTAGGGGATTTCCGGACATTCCCTCAGCCACCTGTATCCTTCCTCTCTCCATTTTTATACCGCATAATTTCATAAAGTCTAGATATATTTGGTGGAGAAAGGTGTTTGCTTTAATAGTATTAGCTCAATGGTCATATTTGAATAGAATTCGGATACAAAATCTCTGGTTTTTTTTTTTCAAGGTTCATTGGAGTGGTTCGTGCTTCTGCGTGAGATTTATAAAGATAAATTAATTCTATTTTCCTACTTGTGCCATGTCATTCAATTTGCCATCCATTTATCTGGCTGCTGATAAAACACACTGCCAGAATCCAACAAAACTGATCAATTTCTTCACCTCTGTGGTCAGTTATGTACTTTGATCCTTTTCTTATCATAACTTCGCTTATCCCCTCTCTCTTTCTCTTGAAATAACACAAGTGTTTTTTTTTTCACATTAGTACAGGAAGATGATCTACTTATCTAAAATCTTGATCTCCTGATGTCATAAATTTTTTTTTGTACTGGTAAAGTGATATGTAAATTAAAAAGAAACCTTTTCTCAATGGTCCTACCACAGTTTAAGCAGAAATGCAAATTAAATTCCCAATCATTCCTCATACTCTCCTCAAAAAAAAAGACTTGTGCTTGCTCTTCACATCTGCTCCTATAGTTCTCAGTATTCTCTGTCCCTTTCATCTCATGCATTATTATGCAGGGGATGTGTATACAGGTGTATATCCCTTCCTCCTTCCCCGATTTAGCTATTAGATACAGATTCGGAATCGAACCTTTTGTACATTGAATGCCTTACAAGAATGCTAAAAAGATTATTTTTTTTTCTCTCCTTTTTTTTTCATATCTTCTCTCTTCTGTGTTTCCACCTGTGCCATTTATACTTCTCAATCCTTTTTCCCGCTTCTACTTTCTGTCACCAATCTTATTATTATTATTATTTTTTAAATTTTACTGGTGCTGGTTCTGAAACTGGTCGTTCGGTGTACACAACTGTCTTGCCAAAGCATTCACTTTGTTAGTAACTGTAATTATGGCTTGTTTCTCCTTGAAATCGATACACTTCGCTATCCTCACTTTAGTCTCTCCAGGCATCTCTCAGAATACCTGCCAGATCAGAACTACTGCCATCGCTTGGTCGAAGGTATCTCTCAGCAAGATGTGGACCCAATATCCACTGAACTGCTCTTTCTATCCTATCTGGTGGCTCGCTTTGGCTTGTGTTTGCTTGAGTGTTGTTACTCTGATCTGGGGTGACACCTCTTTCTGCTTCAGCTACATTGCTGGAAGTATCAACCGCTGTATCTGCTCTTTCCATTGAAGCTGTCTCTGGTACTAATTCCTCAGTTTGTGACTGGGACACCACAATTTCCTTTGGTGGGGCATGAGTTACTCGGTCGCGACTACGTAAATTATATCCGTGGGTCTGAGTAGGTGCTTGCACAGCTCCTTCTGGTCTTACTAACTGATCTGTCCTTGGTTGGCTCTCCTGATTTCTTTGTGGGAGGGATGACAACGGGATTGATATGGGTAAGCTGGTCGGCCTGGACATAGTTGGACGGGGAATTATAGGTGGGATAAGATCACAATCCTCCACTAAAGGTTCATCAAAGATCCATGTCTCTTTGGGCACTGATGTAGTGCTTGTTTGGTCTGGTGAATTGCTATCCTCTGATTCCCCTGACTCCTCTACTCTCAGTTCGGGAAACACTTTCCTGTCAATAACCTTTGTCAATCTGTCCACGTGCACAATTTGTTTATCTTTTGGGTTATACAGGTGCTGTATTTCATAATTCACTAATGATGGCTGACTGATCACACGGTAGGGACCTGTGCTCAAACGAGCCAATTTCTTTGTAGTGCCCGGTTTTATCTTAGGGGTAAAAAGATAAACAAGGCTTCCTACACGGATGTTTTTGTCTACTGCAATGGATGCTCTACGATCCTCTTGCCTCTGCACTGCCTCTTCCAAGTGTTGGGAGACGATTTCATAGGATCTGCGAAGGCGTGCACACAATAGTTCTGCATAGTTTTCCAAAGACGCATATGAATGTCTCTCTTTGGAATGCCATAAGTCAGATGGCAACACCAAATCTCTGCCATACATTAAAAAGTTTGGCGATTCCTGTGTGGAACTATGAGTTGCCGCGTGGTATGCAGCGATTGCTAGTGGGGCCATGACATCCCAGTCCGTTTGAGATTCGTTCACCACGTGAGACAGGATGTTTGCCAAGGTGCGGTTTAGACGTTCGACCTTTGCATTGGCTTGGGGGTGGAAGGAACTCGTATGAAGCTGATGAATATCTAGCTTTTTACACACCTGTCGTAACAGTGATGACATGAAGTTAGTGCCCTGATCTGTTAGGATGTATTTAGGAATCCCATGTCTCGAGATCACATTGTTTATGAAAGCTGTGGCCACTTCCTCAGCCTTCTGGGTATAAAGCGGGCTTACTTCTGCGTAACGGGTAAAATTGTCTATTGCCATCAGTAAATATTTGTGCCCTTTCAAAGTCATTGGAAGGGGTCCCAAAATGTCCAAGGACACTCGGACCCAAGGTGAGTTCTCATTAGGAACTCTCATCAGGGCTGCTTTTGCCTTAGGGTTATACCCTCTACGCTCCAAACACGATGGACAAGTCTCCACATAATTCTTGACGTCGCCAAAAAGGCCTAGCCAGAAAAAGTGTTTTCTAACCTTCTCTAACGTCTTGTGTAGGGCCAGGTGGCCCCCGCTGAGAAAACTGTCGTGACAGGACTTCAACACTTCTGCTTTCAAGCTGGTTGGAACTACTAACTGTTCACAGGGCTCTGAGCGAGTAGCTCCATGGTCAGGTAAAGTGTAGTGATACAGTATCCTGTCCTCACTCAGATAGAAGGAATCTGGGACTTTGCTTGTTGCCTGTAGTGTTCCTTCTAATTGCTCAATTAACTCCTGCAAATTAGGGTCCTCTCTTTGGAGATTCCTAATCAAAGTTCTGGTTTGTTGTTGCGGCATGATCAGTGACTCTATGGTGGGATTTGCTGCTATAGGAGCAACTAATTCAGCAGTTTTGGATTTCTTAAGCCCCTTTTGTCTTTCCTCTTCCTCTAACACTGGCCTTGAAAGGAAATCGGCATTTGAGTGAAGTCGACCCGGCCTGTATATGATTTTGAAATTGTATTCTTGTAGAAGCATACTCCAGCGAGCTAATCTGGGGGATGGATTCTTTAAGTGAAGAAGATAGCTTAATGGTTGGTGGTCTGTTATTAGTGTGAAACTGGAGGCTATTAAGAATGGTCTGTACTGTGATACCGCAAAGACTATTGCCAAAGCTTCCTTTTCTGTGGTACTATACATAGTCTCTGCTTTCTTTAGTAGTCTGGAGGCGTAAGCGATTGGCTGTCTTTGATTTTCGTCAACTTGTTGCTCTAGCACAGCCGAGATTGCATAATTAGATGCGTCAGAGGACACAAAAAATGGTTTAGAAAAGTCAGGGTAAATCAATAGGGGTGGTGTGGTCAAAGCGACCTTCAGCTTGTCGAAGGCCTCTTGGGCGGCACTGTTCCAGAAAAAGGGGGTGTTCTTTTTTGTAAGCTGGGTTAGCGGCCTGACTATCTCTGCGTACTCTGGGACAAACTTTCTGTAAAATCCTGTCATCCCAAGAAACGATCGCACTTGCTTCATTGTTCTTGGCTCTCGACACTCTCGAACGGCCTTCACGTTCGCTGGATCGGGACGGACACCGTCCTTATCAATGAGATGACCTAAGTATTTTATTTGCTCTTTTAGGAACTCACACTTCTTTGGTTTCAGCTTCAGATCGTACTTTCTCAGGCGCTGGAAAACTTTCTCAAGCTTCGAAAGGTGTGAGGACCAAGATTTCGACACTATGATTATGTCATCTAAGTAAGCGAAAATGGAATCTCGTTGTAAATTATCCAAGACAAGCCCCATTGCTCTCACAAAACTAGATGGCGCGTTTTTTAACCCAAAAGGCATGCGCCGGTATTGTAGCAGCGATTCCCCTGTAGTAAAAGCTGTCTTGTGGCGGTCCGCGGGGTGCACTTCAATCTGGTGGAATCCGGCTTCGAGGTCCAAAGAGCTGAAGTAGCGCGCGCCTCCCAGAAGTTCAAGTATCTCACTCATGGAAGGGATCGGGTATGCGTCGGAGATCGTCTTGGCGTTAAGTTTCCTAAAATCAATACATAACCTGTATCCCCCACCTCGCTTCTTCACCAGAACAATGGGCGCGGCATACGGAGAACAGCTGGGTTCAATGATGTTTGAATCTAGGAGTTCTTGGACCTGGTTGCGAATCTCATCCTTTAGTAAAAAGGGGGTTCTGTAAGCATTCTGTCTAACAGGAATGTTGTCTGTCAATTTAATTCTGTGTTGGATAACTTTTGAGTTGCCTAGTTGGGCTGGTGATTTGGCAAACACATCCCAGTATTTGCGTAACAGGTCTGATAATTGGTGTCTTTGATCGGCAGTCAGGTGATCAAGCTTAAAGTCCTCTATGGTCACTGGAGAAACTTCCCTTTTGCCTCTTTCCTGGCTCTTAGGGTTAATTGATTGAGGATTCAGGTTCTCCAGACACGCAATACCCATGCCTTTTGGAAGATGCAGCGGTTCCGCTGTTAAATTGGCGACAAGCACAGATATTTTCCCACTTTCGTCTACCTGGTCTACCGAATATTTCACTGCTAAATCATCCCGGCTTAAGTTTGAATTTGGCCCTGCTAATACTAGTTGTTTGGGAGGAGCAGCAAGCTGGTCACAAGATACTGTTACCACCTGTTCTGTGCTTGCTGGGAGCACATGTTTACATGTAAGCTTAGCAACTGTGGGTGTGGAATCCACCAATTGTTGCCGAATATCCTCTTCCCTCAGGCAAATCCCTAATGGAACTGATCGTATGATCCCTTTACCTAAGTCTAGGCTGAATGAAAACTTCCTTAATATGTTCAAGCCGAGGATGATATCATATTTGCCACTAAAATTTTTTGAAGTAACCAAAATTTTCTCCCTAAAAGTTGCCTTATCTAATTTAATATTAGCAGTTACTGTAGTGTGTATTGGCACAATATTTCCCGAAACTCCGGTTACAGTTAATTCTGGAGGTCTGAAATCTAACGATGTATCATTTTTAATTTTATTAAATAAATCTGCACTCATTAAAGAAACGCCAGCACCTGTGTCTAAAAGAAATCTAGTTTTAATGTTTTGTACAGAACCCAATACCACAGGTAGTTTAGTATTATCCTCCAGAATGTAAATGCCATGTTGTGTTCTGATGTCCCTGACCTCTGGCTTACCAACTTTACTAAAGTTAGGGGTTGGCAAAAGGGTTTTATTACATCGCGGATCCTTCCTACTAAGTTTAGAACCCCTTTTTAGTCATAAATTTCTATCTCTATCTCGCCTGTAGCTTCCAGTATTTGTATAATTATTTTGTCTGCCCTGAAATGTTTTTGGCCGAATTTGCCCCTGAATATGCTCATTCCTATATGTTCCTCTCCTTATCCTAGAATAAGAGTCTATATTACTCCTATTATGATCATCATAATACATTCTATTGGCGACTTGATCCCGATTTTCATTAAAATTACAATATTGATTATTAGCATAGGACGTCCTAACTTTTGGAGATGCAGTGTACATGTCCGTTTCGTAATTCGTGCACGGGCGGCTGCAGAAAAGTTGAGTGGGTTGATGGAAGCTCGGACGGCCGTCAAAAATGCGTCTTTCCCTTCGTTCGCGATTGTTTACCATATTTCTGGCTGCCTGCTGCCGGCCGTAGTATGGCAAGATTATGCGTCTTTCCGGGCGGTCAACGACCTCTGGTCTGAAGGTCACGTTAGCGTCGGTTAGCGGATCTACTGCGCTGTCCGAGTGGAGGTAGGTAGCGCCTAATGCTGCCTGACCGTGGGGAGGGGAAAATTTGCCCACCTTCATAGTTTGCATCTGCTGACTCAGGGCGGCTATCTGTGTCTCTAAATTGTTGATTGTTGCGTGATTTACTGATAATGAACTTAACGATTGTTGTAAGTCGCGTATTTGATCTTGAATGGGTTCAAGAATGTGTTTGGGATTATTTTTCTGTCGCTCCCGTTCACTCTCGGCCCTTACAGGACTATTAATAACATGTACAGGGACAGTTTTTGTGTGAGTAAGTTGGTCATTAATTTCCTCTCTTTTCGAAATCTCAATTGCCTGTGAAAAAGTTAAAGGATTGTGTGTGAGCACCATTTTTCTAATTTTTCCCGATATGCCCCTAAGGAATTGGGCCAGCATTGCCTGGTCTAAAATGTTTAATACTTCAGGTGTCTCTCCCTGAATTTTGAAAGCTGCCCTTGCCAAATTCCTCACGCGCGTGCTATAACTCGCAATGGTTTCCGAAGGTTCTTGCACAGCACTGGCGAACTGCTGAAGGGAAGTGATAATTGGTTCCGTTTTTTCGAACTGAGCTAAAAAAGCATTCTTAAATATGTTGTAATTCTTTTCCCCGCGTAATTCAAAGGATTGGGCTAAAAAGTCGGCTGCCGAAGCGCGAAGTTTAGATTTCGAGACTGCCAAAAGTTCTCTGTGTCCCCAGAGTGCTAATTCTCCAACACTCTCCAAAGTTTCGAAAAACAATTGGACTGAAGGGCCTTCATCATTTTTGCCAAAGAATAATGGCACAAGACTTAAAAATCCTGCGATATTCGCTGAATGCGGTCTGTCTGGTTCTGGGGTGGGTGGTGGCTGTTGTGTTTGAGGTAGGGGGGATGATATTCCTGTTGTTTGAGGAATTTGATCCTCCATTTTTTTTTTTTTTAAATTTACTAGGAATTGGGAAATTTAATTGCTAATTTTGGGCCCCTGTCTTCCAAAATAATGTGACTTACCTGTTGCTGAAACAAAATTATGATGTTAGTAATCACTTATTTAAAACAAGAGTGTGTTATAGCATGTAGTCATTTGTTTATTAAATCTAATTATAAAAATAGCAATAATTTATTAATTAGTGTAGATGTCCTGTGTTGTTGCAAAGGAGTAATGCCTCCTACCTATTCTCTTAGTGCACGAAATCAACAATCTTACTACTTATCAGTAATCCCTTTAGATTCTTTCTCTTTGTGACTTCTTCTTCTGTGTAGACAGTTTTTCATCCCGCAAAATATTTAATCCTGGACACAATCGGCACAAGTGTTATACTGGGGGGGGGGGGTTATATACTTCTTACTATTTATTATTATTATTTTCGTTCGGACTTCTCTGGACAACACATCTGTATGGCGGGACGTTTTCCTTCCTTAATCATTTGTTCAATGATAACCCCAGTATACTCATGTGATTGTCTAGTGGTTTTTCATATTAGGACAATGGTCTCGGCCCTCGGTAACCCTATTCAACGGCAGGGAATAGGAAAACTGCAGCTTTGACCAGGGCGTTGTGTCAATACCCAAACTCTTTCCAATTCTAGGCAGAAATTCGAGTACCCGCAATAAAAGTTCTATATATAATTCTTTACTTACTCATTCGTGTGAATGGAGAATAGGCTTGAGGCATATGTTTAAAACAAAACATAGTTTAATGCAATCTATTACAGAAATGGTACATATTTAATAACTACCGCCCTAGTGGCAGTGACAAGCAAATCCTAAATCATTTGGTTACAATAATATAAATTGATTTTATGGAAGTATTTAAGAGTTCTTAGCACTATTGATATTTTGGAAATTAATGGGCTCTTCACATAGGTGTTCTTCGTGTGGATACTTCATCTCAGGCAAGAACTGGCATGTGACATAGTTATACAAACGTGATGGGTGTCAATACTAAACTATCGCGCATAAGATGTGTTTTAACTTATTGTGCACTATTTTATCTATCGTTAATTGTGATAGACGACCATCTAAATGATGTGCTATTTAAGATAGCAGCATTAGGATATTCTATACTTAACAATAGCAACATAATAAATCATACTGGTTACATTCAGTGTCAAATAGAAGTAATGGGAGTTATTACTAAAATGTCGCGCTATTTAGGATAGCACCCATAAGATAAGTTTTACCCTGTGATACACCATGCTACCAATAGTAAATTATGATAGACTGAAATACTATGTAGTAAGCTATTTAAGATAGAAGCAATTAAGGTATTCTACGATTTATCAATGCTAACATAATTAATTATATTACTGAGGAGTAAGGTTTATGTATAGCTGTTGGGATAACTTACCTAAATAAGGATGACTCATTCTACGGGGGGCGGAACTCGGTGAGGGGATTCCGTGCTTTCGCAGCCTTCCTTCGGGTTCTGCTATCTTCGCTCGCTCATTCTGTATCTTCTTGCGCTGTTCTTCAAGCTTCTCTCTGTACAGTCATTCTGTAACGTAATTCCCGTTTCCAAAAACTTACTGTATTTTTTCACTCTCTCTCATACAGACTAACTAACCGACTGCTTCTCCCAAAAGCCACCACAAAACAACAACCTTTCGCTCATCGTCCACCAGGGTATATGCTCCTTATCGCATGAACTTTCGCCTCACACCGAGCTTGAACTAGGGTGGGACACTTTTCTCACGCGGTCAACATCAGACACACTGACCAGTATTTGTCAGGGAGAGCGAAGCTCGTATTTTCGTGGACTTGTGAACTTACTTCTACGTAGCGACTGTTATCTTCAGTTAGGAAAATAATGGCAAAGGGAATTTATAACTGAGAAAGCAACTAAGTCGAATTTTACCATTCTATATTTGACAAGAAACTGATAGCGGTTACTCATGTACAATTGGCATTTATATTTTCTGCTGAAACGGTCAAAACAACTCTTTAGCAAGAAGGGGCACAGCAAAGGGGGGGGGAGGGAAATGCATGGGAAATATCTGTAAATTAATATGAAAAATGTGGGCATTTTACAATTATAAGAATTTTAATAATGTAAAATTGAATCCAAGAGCCATTATCAATTAAATCCTGAATGGTCACCTTCACTTTTATTCTCACTACCAAAATTAATTTCACTGTCATTTTGTTCTTAATCATCATCATCATCATCCAAATGTTCACATAAAAAATTGTCTTCAGTCCCATCTAATGAATTGCTGATTCCACACTTTTTAAAATAGATATTTATTTTGTCCCAGAAATCCTTAACCCACTGACACACCTATGCAATACTTGGCCGTTTCAGTGCTCCCTTGGGTGTATATTAATGGCTTTCTGTGTTTATCATCCTACGGTTCCACTCTTCTCTCATGTATGTTTTTAAGGGTTTGTTGAGAGATGCATCAAGTGGTTGAAGCTGAGAAGTCTGGCCTCCTTCTTTAAATTTTATTTTAAAGTTAAATCTGTGATGTGAGATTTTAAGTGATCCAACACCAAAAGTGAAATTTTTTCATCAATGCCCCATTTCTTTGGTCGCACACCTTTTCTATCCATTTCTTCGGTCCCATACCTTTTCTATCCGTTTCTTATTCCACCTTTGTCCATCCATCCATTTTCATGTATGTGTAGAACTAATCTGAGTGGTGTTTTTTTTCTTTTATCGGTGTTTTTCTCTTAAATATTAGAAAGGGTGGCAGTTTTGTTCCGTCGGCGCAACACAACAATACAATGGTAAATCTAGTTTTTTCATGCCCGCTAGTTTTTATGCAAATTGACATTTCACCTTTGCAGTTCACTGTTTTATTTGATGGAATGTCAAAGGCTATTGGTGTTTCGTCCATATTAGCAATCTGTCCTATTTCGATAATTTTCTTCTGTCTGCACTTGATGACTTATTTGTGAAAAGAAATAATTTTTTCTTCATATTCAGGGGCATTTTTTGAGCCAACTTTGTTCGAGGCCTCATTGAAAGCCTGTTTCTCTTCACAAAACGGTAGCACCAAGATGGTCCACCTTTGAATTCAAAGATACCGTGGATTAATGCAAATTACTAGACTTCTGTTTGTATCATCTTAGTAGATATTGCTATAAAATAAACCATTGGTATTGACAAGTTCTTATGAAATCCAAAGCTAACTCTATAGTGTGCTGATCTGCAGTGTATATGCTGCATTCGTGGAATCTTCTTAGATATCGTACCATCTGATAAAACGGCGGAAGATCCAACACACAATTCTGACTTCAAGCTGTCTGCGTAAACTGCTAAGAAGTCAGAATGTTCAGCTTGGTGTGCAGAATAGAGCTGAAGATAGATAGAAGACTTCATCGCTTTTCTAAGAGAGAAGTTACATGCTGGTATTCGAGCATGCCAGGGTGGAAGGGGCTGCTTTGGTGATCAAGCAACATTGCCTACCATGATTTTAAGCTCTTTGAGTAGCTCTTGGATGGATGGTTTGCAGTCCAATGTGTGGTATAAAGATTTTCCCATTGTAACTCAAAAATGGATGTCCATGTGAGAGAGTTCAGCTTAAAGGCATACTGTAAAGCCAACAGTTTTCGTCAAAGCAATGACGAGGATAATTCATTTGCTTTGACATATAGACCTCAAATGAGTGTTATTCTGAATGCAACAGTAGCATTACAAATGTCCTGATGGTGAATGGGGTCAAGCCACCAAAGTATACTATTTCTGGTGGACGCATATATCTAACACCCAGAATTTAATTTTGACTGGACACATGCATGATACAGACAGAGTAAAGTGCACTGGTCTGCATCACAAGAGGTAGAAGAGAGCATGAAGAATTTTCAGTTCACTTGTGCACTTGGTGCATAGTTGACAAATATGATGGAGGAATGTCAACTTGTATCAAGAATGTCAACTTGTATCAAGGATTTCATCTTTCTACATTACTGGAATGTTGCTTTGTCCAAGTCATAATTCAGGTTCAGGATAACGGTTACATTTACGATAAAAATGGATGCAAACGATCTAGTCTAGTGAAAACCTGAAACCATTGGCCATGGCACAGGAGTTAAGATAGTCAGTGGCTTGTTGCAATTATCTCTCACTAACCCACATGTTGCACAATTGAGAAAATATGCAGAAGTCACTGACATAGAGTGCACTGTTTATGGTTGGAGGAAGTTGTTTGGTAATGGAGTTTACTTTAACGGCAAAAAAAGCATAACACTTGGGACAGATCCTTGTAGTGCTCTCTCTCTCTCCACTTTACAAAAGAACGAAGACAGGATAGACCCTACTTGAACATGGGAAAAACGAAGGGATAAAACGTTTTTAATAAAATCGGGAAGGTGACCTTTTATCCCAAGGTTATAATGATCTTTTAAAATCCCAAATCTCCAAGTTGTGTCATAAGCTTTTTCCATGTCAAAGAAGATGGCTACCATGTGCTCAGTTTTTAGGAACACATCTTGCATAGATATTTCTATTCTAATTCAGTGGTGTGGAGTGGAAACCTGTTCCTTTGGAAGCAACATTGAATGTGGTAGAAAAATTCATTTGAATCTAAGTACCATACCAAACTACCATTGACCATTCGCTGTGTTATTTTGCACAAACAGCTAGTGAGAGCAATAGGATGGTAATTCTTTGGAAATGTGCGATCCTTTCTTGGCTTAGCAAAAGCAATAATAATAATTACCTTACACCAGCTGTCTGGAAACTGCTCTTCAAGGGAGATTCGTTGTACAGGAAGAGCAGATAGTCCATAGATTTTGGTGATAAATGTTTAATCATTTCATGATGGATATCATATGGTCCAACAGGACTAGCGTTGGTAAGCGTAAGAGCTGTTTTCAGTTCAAGTATCATAAATGGCCCATTATATGGGAAAATACCCTTTGATATAAAATTAAGGGCCTGTTTTTCAGTTTTCCATTTAAGGACCAGAAACTCAGCGGAGTAAGCTGAGGGTAAAAAATGTTTCCCCAAGAGATATTGCAGTCAAGTCTGCAATAGTGCATCCACTGTATTGAAAATTTTACCCCAAACACGAGAGGTATTAGAACCATAGTACTTAGTACCATGCTTGGGTTGGAGGTTGAGAAGATGAAAGAAAATATTTGTTGACATTAGACTTCAACTTCTGTAGACTGTAATTTTCAAGAAATATGTATGAAGGAAGGTTGTTCCAGAAAATGGCAGTTGAATGAATAAACGAGGAAGATGAAATGTTGGTTCTGTGAGTTAGAAGTTAGACAGTAAATGGATGTTGGCTGGTGACGGCACGTGCTCGAACTGTTTTGAAAGAGAGAGAGAGAGAGAGAGAGAAAGAGAGAGAGAGTGGGAATTATAGAAGTGGAAAGAACAGTGCCCATGAAAGTATCTGTAGAAAAGGCATGCAGCAGAACCAGAGACAGAGAGTGGAGAGACTCTGTTAGATGCGAGTCATTAATTAATCTAACTGCCATCTTCTGAATGGAATCTAGAAGCCTGAGGGGCGCTGTTGTTGGTATTCGGTTTTTAGGAGCATTAGCAACCACCGGGAATATGCGGTGGTTATTCCGACCTTTCTGCATCCTCCGTATTAGGTGGTCATGGGCTCGAACCCCAGTCTAATCAAGAAGTGTGTGCTACGCACTGCCGCTCCTGCCCACCTGGCTACGGAGGCACCCTCAGAGAGGTTTGGGAACACTGCCCCAGGTGTAAGAAATATATTCCATGAATTTGTGATATGTACAGAGTAAACAGCTGTTTGGAAGAAAAGTAACGCCAAGAGCAAAAGAGAAAACCAAGTTTTTTAGATGCAAAGGAAGCAATATTTGTAATCTGCTTGTGCCAAGAGAGATTAGAAGTCAGGGTAATCCCCAAAAGAGATATATCATTTTGGCTAGAAATCTGAGTTTCATCAAAGATAAGCATAGCAGCAGAAGAATCCTTTTTGCGAGATATAAGACAAGACTGAGTTTTAGAAGGATTGAAATCAACTAAGTTGTCTTTGCCCCACTGGAGAATTACCTGGAGATCGGCATTTAAGGAGTTGGAAGTGGATATTCGAGAAGTTAAAGCTGACTGAGCAGAGCAAGGTTTTTTCAAAGTGGAAAGTGGAATGCAATGTGCTATCATCAGCAAAATTATGGATAGGATTTCCAGTCAGTGGAAATTGACTGGTAATCCTATCCGTGCGGGAAAGAACTGAACCTTTGGGGACACCAGCATTAGTGGAGAAGTAAGTAGACAGAAAGCCATCTACCATCACCCTCAGTGAGCGATCAGAGAGAAAACTGGATCACCAATTACAAAAAACAGTTGGCATAAGATGGAAGCTTGTTTAGAAGACCTTTATGCCAAACACGACCGAAAGCCTTTGAGATGTCAAGAGCAACTGCTTGTGTTTCACCAAACTTTTCCATTGAATTTGTCCATATATGGGAAACACAAGCACCAGTGGATCGACACTGACGGAATCCATACTGGCGATCGTTGATCAGACGAAGGTTTCTAGGTAGTTTAAGAGTTGGCTGTTAATTGATTTCTCCATTACTTTAGAAAGAGTAGAAGTAATTGCAATGGGACGATAATTGGATGGGAGGGATTTGTCACCCTTTTTAGGGACTGCTTGGATATGAGCAAATTTCCAAGCAGAAGGAAAAACACCTTTGGAATAAGAGAGTGAAAAAAGGCGGCAAAGAATAGGAGTAAGTTCAGGAGCACAGGTTTTGAGAGGTGCCTCCATAGCCAAGTGGGCAGGAGCAGCAGTGTGTAGCACATTCTTCTTGATTAGACTGGGTTTCAAGACCGTGCCCACCAAATACGAAGGATGCAAAAATGTCAAGGAATGATCACCGCATATCCCTGGAGCAATATGGCCTTAGTTGCTAATGCTCCTAAAAACCAAATAACAACAACAACAGGTTTTGAGAACAAGTGGAGAAATA
Source organism: Mastigoproctus giganteus (assembly GCF_048544385.1). Taxonomy (NCBI): domain Eukaryota; kingdom Metazoa; phylum Arthropoda; class Arachnida; order Uropygi; family Thelyphonidae; genus Mastigoproctus; species Mastigoproctus giganteus. Next base: position 218,433,367 of record NC_143583.1, read on the forward strand.
CCATCAGGATCTGGAGCTTTCTTAGCATCAAGATTCGTCAAAATCCTTCTGATATCCTTTTGACGGAAGACCACAGGAGGCATTGAATGGAGGGTGTTGGGAATGCTGGGAGGTATTTTATCAAGATCATTAATACATGAGTTGGAAGAAAAATGTTATACTACCAGGTCAGCTTTATCCTTGGCTGAAGTGACAACAGAACCATCTAGTTTGGACAGAGGTGGGAGCAGAGATGGGCAAAAGTTGTGGGCAATAGCTTTGGCAAGAGACCAGAATGCTCGGCTACCATTAGGGCAAGAAGCAAGTTTTCTACTGTTAGCCTGTTCAAAATCTAGTTTGGACTGATTAATGACTCTTTTACAATTGTTGCGAGCTTTGGTGTAGGCAGAAAATGAAACTGAAGAATTGGAAACAAGCCAGTTACGATATGCAATGCTCTTCTCTTGAACAGCTTTAGCACATTTATTGGAAAACCAAGGTATAGATAAAGGACAAGATTTTAAAGTGTAGTGTGGAATAAAGGATTCCATTCTTACAAGAATAATTTCACTGACACGATCTGAGCAAACCTTAACATCAGGAATTTTGAAACAGTAATCCAACCAAGGAAAAGAAGAAAAGAAATCTCGCAGGTCATCCCATTTTGCATTCTTGTAAGGCCAAACAAAATTAACCCCGGGGGCTCACATCTAGTGAGTATGGGCTTGGCAAACCCAGGGTCCTGAGCTGGATATCATCATTCTTCTCTTTCTTGGTGATTCCTTTCTACTTCTACTCTCTCTCTCTCTCTCTCTCTCTCTCTCTCTCTCTCTCTCTCTCTCTCTCTCTCTCTCTCTCTCTCTCTCTCTCTCAGAGGGTAACTTGGGAATTTTTTTTTTTTTTTTTTTTTTTTTTTTTGGCTGGTGCAGCATAAGCCTCAGGCTTCCTTGTACCATATGGCCATTAATAATAATAATAAAAAAAATAATAATATGTGGTTGGAAATAGCCTTGAGATAAAGGCTCCATTGGAGAAGAGACAATCACCAAGTTGTGATCTGAGGTGCCTACAGGACCACTCACTTCGACTGTGTACTTAGAAGGGTTGTTTGTGAGAAAAAGATGAAGCGTATTGGCTGTATGGTTGGGATTGTCCGATATTTTTGTAGGTAAATGAACAATGTGTGCAAGTTCATTAGAAATTGCAAAAGCCTTAGCATCTCGACCAGCTGGGTCGGTGGAAAAACGGAAGCCAGCTGGAGTTGTGAACATTAAACTCACCAAGGAAAATTGGACTGGAGAAAGTCAAGTTGCAAAGAGAGAAAGTCACAGAGCTCCAAGTGATTAGTGGAGTTGGGAGAACGGTAGAGACAACAGATGAATTTGACACAATGAGGTAGAGAGATTTTAAGCCAGAGAAGATCGAAAAGAGGAGATTCCAAATTGCCATGTCTCTGACAGGGAATATTGGAATGGACATGCACAAGTACCACCTTTGAGGCGAAAGGAATCACACAGCGAATAATTTCAGCAACTGAGATGAGCAGCAGTTGAATCAACTGATAACTGAGATTCTGTCCGAAAAAGTACATGGGGTTTGGCAGACTGCAAGTGGAAATGGACATCGTTGAGATTAGAACTGGGACCACATATATTTGTGAAAGGAACCAGGGAGTGTTTGGGAGGTTTAGATCTTTTCACAGATAAGCTTACTCTATTAGTTTGACAATTAATGGTATTCAATATAAGATAAAGCGGGGGGGGGGGTCATGCTGTATGAAGTAATGAAATTTTTGATATAGCGTATACATGGGAAGAATATACTCAGATCCTTGACATAATGTGGCCTCGACAATGCCCCTCCTCCCCCTCATTCAGACTACCCGGACTTCCTCCAGTCACTATCCGGCAGAGTAGTGGTAGCAAGATTATACACTAGCTGATGCGGAAGCCTCCTAAAGAGTTACCAATAGGTTCGGTGCTTCCATTGTATTGCAATAGTGCTTCCATGTGTATTTTCTATATTTTTTCCAATTTCCAGATTTTCAGGATTCCATCTCAGACCGCCTTAGAGCTGGTTGCTTGTGTAATAGAAGTAAAATGGATCCAGAACACTTTTTTTGTTCTGAGGTTGGATATAACATGTTTTATCATGTGCACATTTAGAGGCTATAACATCAGCTGTGGTGGGATATTGTTGGAATATTCCCCATGCTTTGTATTGTGTTTTTTTTTCGCTGCTGTTTACTCTGAATTGAACCATAGTATTGGAAATGATGGAAACTGTGGACTGCAATTGCAGCTGCATGGATGATACTTTCTGTGATGTACATGCCTGCATGATTGATCAGCTACTGACTGACCAAAATTTGCCAGATATTGAAAGGCATTTCAGCCAGCTTGATCAATCTTTCACTGTGGTAACCTAAAAGGAAGACAAGTTCTCTCACTATTGGAGGTTGATAAGCAGATTAACATAGGGACATGATCACTTCCATTAGGGATTTTCCTCCAACTCCAGGTAAGTGAGAGGAGGAGAGAAGGGGGAACAGATATGAGACATCAATGGTAGAAAATATACAGTTAAGCATGTGGAAGAAGGTGTTTGTTCCAACATTTAAAAAGGCAGAGGTCATTGTCAGTGAGTATATGATCACTGACTCTTTGCTTCCACTGATGTCAGCACTACCCCACACAGTGTTATGGAAGGATGAAATCTCCAACAAGTAAGAAAGGGGGAAGTAATTGCATTACATCATCAAGGCCTTTCTGGGGAATGTCAGTTCCAGATGCCAAATAAATAGAGCAGACTGTTAATAAGAACCCCATTATAAGGTGAATTGCAACAGCCTTTATGCTGGTTGTAATTTGCAAAGACTAAAATGGGATCTGGTTGCACATGAGGACAGCAACTCCTCCACGATCAGAGCCACATACAATTCTTTCTTTAATAATAATAGTAATGATGCACCTGTTGGGACTGTTTGACTTTAGATAAGATGCTGTAAGCAAAAGCATGCTGATTTATGCTTTTGCAGAAGTGACAATGTTTTTTGCATTTTACTGAAATCCATGGCAATTTCAGTGTAGGAATACAGCCATTACTTGGGCTTGAAAGATCCCATGGTCAGCTTCCAAAGTGCTGAGGACTTACTTTTTTTTACACTCTTGGATTTATCTTTTTTGGATAAGTATGGATGTTGTCATGTATCCATTTCTTTCTTCACAAAGACTTTTCCAAGACTGTTCCATCAACCACCGTGGTTTAGACTTCCATGTTTACTTGTCCTTACAACTACCACACAGGAAAATCATCCTTCAACTACCACCGGAGGTTGATTTTTGTGTGTGGTTATTTTACCGATTGATTTTTGTAATGCTGGAATGGAAAGAGGCACTGATATGGGAGTGGTAGCTGATTGATTTTTCTGTGCTCAGTAAATAGCAGGCAATGGAAATAAATGAATCTTTTAATGATAGTCATTTCAGTTTAAGTCCCAATAGAACATTTCTTGGAAAACTTTTCTGCATATATTGTCTTTTACTATTTACTTGTTTAACTGCTTTTCTGACCTATTGATACGAAATGTTGAGCTCTGCTTTAAGTCGTATTTCTTTTTCTTCCTACCACCTCTGGCATGTTCAAGAGTATGCAGGATACTTTCCTTGGCAATTAATACAGGTGGGTTTGGCAGCTTTACATGATGCAATTTCATGTGGTCTTCTGCACCACACTGAATGCAATGCACCATGGCAAGTCATTTGTGAATGTCCATATTTCTGGCACTTGAAGCACCTTAATGGGTTTGGAACATATGATGTGCAGTTCAGATAACCAGTTTTAATCTCCTTAGGTTTATTTGTTTGTTTGTTTATTTGTTTAAGGGTTTTATGGTGCATCAGCATCTTAGGCTATATTGCGCCAAGTCAAAATCTCATTAGGAGATACAGGTGTGTTAAGAGTAAGGATGAGGTTTCTAGGTTGGGACAAGATTCTCACCCGTATGTATGAACATTTGATTTGCAGCTGTCGCTCCTTGCAATTTTAGTTCAGAACAGATCACCTCCTCAGATACTTCAAGAAAATCCCATTCTTGCCTTGGGATGAGTTTAATCTTGTGGAGTGTTCCACAATTGGCATTGTGGAATGTTCCACAAATCTTGTGGAGTGTTCCACAATTGGCATTCCCTGAATACATATGACTGAGGAGCTGTTTTGAGTGTTTCTCACATTTAGTTTCAATGAGGATTTCCCCACAACACAGCCATTTTACAGATTTTGGGGAGCCTGTCAACCCTTCCAAACCTATCTGAATAAAGAAGGGTGACATTTTTCCTACAGGTCTTTGGTAGAATGGAATATCAAGTATCTAAGTGTTCGACCCGATACAGCTTCAGTCCTGAGCCTCTTTGCTGAAGTGGTGGTATCTGCATCCATGTCATTATTTACTGGTAGGGACCATGTTTGAGGCACAGAAGAAAAGTTTAAATTATTAGGATTCGTATTAGTTTTTATTGTGGTGTGCCTGGGCTCCCCCACCCAGTGTGGAGTTCAAATAGGACATCCACTTCCTACAATCAACAAACGTTCTCAGGAGTGGGATGACATACCTGCACCACCAGCCTGAATCCTCTCATCTAGTATCATGAGACTGGGGGCATGGCATCAACATGGTTGCCCGTTGCAGACAAGCCCACTAACCAACTGATCCTGGCTGAGCCATCCATCCAGGACCACTGATCTTGTCAAAGCAGGGGCCAAAGTGGAGTGTTGAACAACCAGGATCCATGTTTTCCGAAGTTTCCACATCTTGCAGCACACAGCAAATACGCTGGATCCTTATGTTAGCCTGGAACCTAGGCTAAGGGATAGACTCATGTGCTTTTTAATTGAAATGCCCTCAATATTTAACTTCATACTCTGAACCCAGGTAATATGTTTTATTTATTAGGTTGGGACAAGATTCCCAACCTAATAAATAAATCAGTTAGCTAAATCAATTAAAATTAACTACTGAATAAAGTAATGGTGAGTGTATGTATATATATATATATACTCACCATTACTTTATTTAGTAAAAATATAAATATATATTTTTTTTACTGGAATTAAGAGGTTAGGTAAAGATCTCCAAGTTCTAGAGATCTGTTCACTGACAATCAACATTTGCATTGTTATATCCTATTCAGTGATAACATTCAATTCACTTGGGATGGTGTGAACAACACACACACACACACACACGCACAATTCCCATTTGGTCAGAAATTAATCCCCCATACCAATGTGGAGAGCCAGTGTTTACTATGTAGCGTGGAATCCTCTATGATCAGTCCATTTATTTTTGGATAGGTCCACTACAATTTCTGCAAAACAAATCGTCATAACCATTTAGAAGATATACCTTTGGCCACACATCATTGAATGTACTTCCACCGTGACAAAGCACTTCCTCATTGTTCCTGTGCATTGGATACGTAGAAAGGGTGGAAGAATATTTGCTGATGCTTTCGAGGCAGAGTTAAGTGGGTCGGAAAATTGCTAGCTTGCGGGGAAAACACGGACTAATAGATTAAAAAGTAGCCGCTGGCAGAGGTAAAAGTGATTATTGCAGCACTACTTCTATTGAAATGCAATTGAGCAGCAGCCTGGAAAGCAAGGCAATGGGAATTTCCAGAACAACTGGGAGTCATAGTGGAACAAGTAAATACATCGGCTGTGTAAGGGTAACTAAGAGTAGAAACAGGTGCATGTATACTTGAATATAAACCAATGCTAGGAGTATAGTTAATAAATTCAATGAGCTTGAAGTGCTAGTCAAGACATGAAAGGCAGATATTGTTCGGATATCAGAGACATGGTGTCACACACAGACATAAGCAGTGCAGAACTGGAATTTGGGGAGTACAATATGTACAGAAAGGATAGACAGGACAGGAAGGGAGGAGGGGTTATGCTGTTAGTTAAGAAACACGTAAAATCTAAGGAAGTGCATCCAATTGATGTGGGTGGACAACGCAATGGTAAGTCTGTTTGGTGTCACTGGGAAAGGAAAAATGAGAGTGGGTGTGTGTCTTATAGGCCTAATGATTCTGATGAGTATAATGAGCAATTGTGCAAAGAAATAGAGTGGGCTAGTAAATTAGAGTGTCTTATAATGGGGGATTTTAATTTCCCAGATATTGACTGGAATTTGTGGGTTGGTCACTCACACACATGAAGGTATATCAGGCTTAATGTCAAAGTTTGCAGATGATACAAAGGTTGGCAGGGTTGTTAATGACAGTAATGCAGTGTGCTACTGCAACAGGATCTAGATAATTTGGGCAGATGGGCTAAGAAGTGGCAACTGAAGTTTAACCTTGACAAATGCAAAGTACTGCATATGGGTGAAGTAAAACCAGAGAAACGTACCAACTGTGTGGTACTACACTTGAGCTGGTAGAAAATGAAAAAGACCTGGGAGTAATTGTGCAGTCAGATATGAAGTTTTCTGAGCAATGCAGACAGGCTGCTAGGGCAGGTCATGGGGTTTTGTCAATGATATATAGGAATTTTGCTAGCAGGGAGAAGGAGGTGATTGTCCCTCTGTATAAGGCAATGGTCAGGCCACGCCTTCAGTACTGCGTACAGGTCTGGAGGCCTCATTTTAGGAAGGATGTAGATTTACTTGAGCATGTACAGAGAAGGGCAACAAGATTGGTGAGGGGAATGAAGGGATCCTCTTACCAAGAGAGGCTTAAGTTCTGCAAATTGCAGTGGCTGGAGACTAGGCACCTGTGCGGTGATCTGATTGAGGTGTATAAGGCCTTTAAAGGGTTGAGAATGCTGAATTCTGATGGGATCCTTCCACTTGTTCAGGTTACGAACCTAAGGGGGCATAAATTCAAATTAAGAAAGACAGATGTAGAATAGAATAGACGTGCGGAAATTTGTCTTTAGCCAGCGGGTGGTTAATTGCCGGAATAAACTTCCATCTGTCGTTGTGGAAGTTGACAGGTTGAATAAATTTAAGGAGGAACTGGACAGGCATTTGGAGAGAATAGTGTGATTTTTTTTTTTTGGCTGATGCTGCATAAGCTCATACACTTGCTTTCTTGCATCACATGCCACTACTACTACTACTACTACACTAGCAATTCTTTTGTGGATTTATTGGATGATTGTTTTCTACAGCAGCGTGTTCGGGAGGTAACTAGAGGGAGTAATAATCTTGATCTCATTATCAGTAGTGATTCTTCATGCATCAAGAATCTGCAGATAAAGGAACCACTAGGTGGCAGTGTTCACAGTGTGCTGAAGTGGGATTTAATCAAAGAGGCAACTACCATCAAGGGTAAAGGGAAGGGTTTTTGCTTTTGTAAAGGTGACTACTGTGGGCTGAGACAGTATTTAAATTCTATACGGTGGAACCAACTGATGATGTTACCAACAGCAAATTCAAAATGGGAAGCATTCAAAGAATTAATCTTGGAAGCTACTAGGCTTTTCATACCAACAAAGAAATGTTGTTCAAGATTTAGGCCTAAATGGATGTGACATGAACTAATTAGACATGTGAAAAGAAAAATGCATGGGATACATATAAATTAACATGTGACACAGAAGCCTATGATAGATATAAGCTGGTCTTTAAACAAGTTACAAAGGAGGTTAGGCAGGCGAAGGCAGATTACAAGAAATCTTTGGCAAAAGATGCAAAGAAAAACAGCAAAGAGTTCTTTTCTTATGAAAACTCTAGAAGGAAGGGGAAGAATCAGATTGGTCCACTTGATATCGATGGTTCGACTGTTGATGATCCTGCTCAGGTAGCTAACAAACTAAATGAATATTTTGCATCGACATTCACACATGAGGAGTTATTCAGGTAGGGTAATGCTAGATGTGTATTCAACTCTGGCAGTAAGCTAGATAATCTTGTAATAACTGAGAGTAAAGTGGAGGAGAAATTGTTGAAGATAAACACAAGAAAGGCACCTGGGGTGGTTGGAATCTATCCAGTTACATTAAAGGAGGTGGCAAAGGAAGTAAATAAACCCTTAGCCATAATTATTAGAGCTTCCCTGGACTCAGACGAGGTACCCATGGACTGGAGATGTGCAAATGTGACCCCAATCGACAAAGGAGGATCAAAGGGAGACACAGGTAATTACAGACCTGTTAGTTTAACTTCTGTTCCAGGGAAATTAATGGAAGCACTGGTTAAAGAAGCATTGCAGGATCATCTAGACAAGACTTCAGTTATAGCTTGGACACAGCATGGGTTTGTTAAGGGGAAGTCTTGTCTAACTAATTTGATTGGATACTATGATGTAGTCACGAAGGAACTGGATGCAAAGAATAACTTTGATATCCTATATTTGGATTTCAGGAAAGCTTTTGATACTGTTGCACATGGAAGACTGCTGCACAAATTGGAGCAGTGTGGCATTGCAGGCAAATTGCTGCTATGGATAAACGGATGGTTGAGGGAGAGAAGACAGAGAGTGGTAATCAATGGACACTGCTCATCGTGGACTAATGTTATTACTGGAGTCCCTCAGAGTTCAGTGTTGGGTCCTTTGTTGTTTTCTGGGTTGCTCTTACGAAGTTTCAAAGGGTTGCTCTTATGAAGTTTTGCAAATTACAGTTTCTGGAGACTAGGCGCCAGCGAAGGTGATCTGATAGAGGTGTATAAAGCCTTGAATGGTTTGAGCATGCTCAATGCTGATGGGATTCTTCCTCTTGCTCAGAATAATCACCTGAGCGGACATCAATTCAAATTGAGGAAAGACAGATGTAGGATAGATGTGCAGAAATTTGCCTTTAACCAGCGGGTAGTTGGTTGGTGGAACAGACTTCCATCCCTTGTGGAAGTTGATAGCCTAAATAAATTTAAGGCAAAGCTGGACAGGTATTTCAAACAAACAGAGGGGTGAAATGGAAGTGGGGTTTTTTTTTTTTTTTTTGGCTGATGCTGCATAAGCTTGCTTTCTTACATCATATGCCTCTACTAATGTTAATGCACTCAATTCACACTACCATTGAGGCTCATATGAGCCCAGAAAACTGTTTAAACGAATAGATAATTATAGTGAAGAAAAATTGTTAAACAAAGTTTAGATGCATATGTGTATGAGGGGCAGAAAATCCAATGTAATCAACTCATTTTAATAAATATGTACATAACAAATCATAATTTAAGTTTCATCATAAAAATAAACGTTTTAAATATTTTCTTCAAATTACCTTGTTTATTCTTTTCTTAAGCACTAAAATGTGCATCTAATATTGCCAAATACTTCAATAATTGATTTCCTCTTCTTATAGGTGAAATTAAAATTAAAACATTTTCCAATACAGATTTTATATAAAAGTATTAAAATAAATCATAAAAAATGGAAAGTTTTCCATGCAATTTTTCATTTCATTAGGATAACACTAACCTTCAGCTGATTTATTTGCCCTTTGACAGCTTCAATATCTGAGGCCAAAGGACCTAAGTGGACAAAGTTCTCTTCTGCTTCATCCAAAAATTCCAGAAGATTCTAAAAATAAAATCATTAAAAAAAAAATTACAAAATTATTACAAATTTTGTTAATTTAGAAAAATAAATTCATTTTTCATATAGGAAAATTAATATATTTACAGTCTTCAAAAAACTTTAAATACACACACAAATAAACTATTTTAAATTTGTTTTGAATTCTTATGAAATTCAAAATCGGCTTAGTTTTAAATAAACTTAAAAACAAGTTTTAATTTATAAAATATGTGTCACTCACACTCTTCTGTTAAAGACAGGTTGAATCCTTTGATCATTAGTGCCCATCTCTGTCTTTCGCTATATTTCTGTAGTTGTTGAAAACATTGGCATCTAATTGTTTGTTTAATCGTTGTTATCCAATTGGTAGTTCAGCAATCAGGATTTATTTGTCTTCCTACTATATAATTTAAAAGTCAATATGCGTATGTATCTCTATGGGTCCATACATTCCGTGAGTCCATACTACTATAAATATGTGAACTACTACTATATATTTGCATACTACTATATACATAGTAGTATATATATATATATATATACTACTATATATATATACTGCTATATGTGAAAGGCAGCATAGGAGGAGTAAAGGGTAAATTCCTTATTGACATGGGAGCCTCGCGATCTCTTTTGATGTGGCAGTTCTTTACAAAATAAAGCAGGGCCCCCAAAAGGGGGGAGGGATAAGATGTTGCCATGAGTTTTCTTTATGGGGAGTAGGTGCTGAAGAAACACAGACTATGTGGTCGAACGTAGAATAAGGCTTGAGTGGTGTAATAACCCCTGGCCAGTGTGCTGTGACAGGGCGTTATTTTTACGGGAATTCCACCAAATTTCTGTCAGTTTCAATAATATTTTTGAGTGTTTTGGCTTCATTGTTTTTACCAGGAGATCTCCAGACTGTAATCGCTTTACCATCTTTGATAATCCTGCAGTATTTTCTAAACTTTTCTAGATTAGAAATGGGGATAATTTGCTCATAGGAAAATCTGATAGAGAATGAATAAGGAGGAAGGCTGGGTGATGTTGTTGACATAGATCTGTTTTTGGTCTTTCATTTTGGTAGGAGTCATGATTGGGTTGGTCTTCATCAGTAGATGACCTCAGTTGATCAAGTGGAGGAAAGGTTTCTTTGTCCATTTTGTACTCCTTTTGGCTCCGAGGGTTGATTTTCCCACTCAGGTTACCTGTCCCACCATAGGCAGGCAGGACTAATGCCACGAGTGGCCAAGCAGTTGTTAGGTTAGCTGGATTAGTAATTCTAATAAAAATAAAAGGAAAGGTGTCTTTTCTTACTACTTGTAAGACAAAGTCTACTGTGCTTTATGAAAAATTTAAGAACTTTAAATTTAATAAGAAGAGTGATTCCTTTGAAGGAAAACACTTTAAACTGTTTTATAGAGCTCAGAGATGGCTTGGTCACGGAAATGCTTGGCACTCGGGGCCCTTTATCTTAGATATTGTAAAAGGCTATTTATAGTATGAGAGAAGAGACCAGTGTTGAAATTTAACTTATGCCTTTCTGCTGCCTCTTTAATTTGTTGGAAAGGAGCATCATACAAATTTGCTTCTGAAATTTTGGCAAAAGCTTCAATGAAAACATTTGCTATGTCTTTGGTGAAAGGTAGTTCTTGTCCATTATAAATCAATATAGGAGAGGATGACAATGCATATTTTCATTTGTGATAGTGGAAGCAAACTGTATCCAGGAACCTTTTTAGGCCTTTCTTCTTATTTGCCGTACTTTAGCATTCAGTTTATTATAGTTTATAAGAAACTGAATAGCAGTGGGATGCTTGCAGAAAATATTCTAAGCGTTATTCCTCTCCTTTTTTTTTCTCTATTATATTCATCATTCCACCAGCAGTTTTTGCACCTGTGTGGATAAATCAATGACTGAGGAATAGCTTTATCAGCTGCTGCTGCTAGTATCTGTTTAGTGATATGGTCAGTAGCTTTATTTACTGATTGATTCTGAATGAAGTATTTATCTAAAGCAGTACTTAAGGAAAATTTTATCCTGTTTGTCTTTGAGAATTTCCATTTTCTGTGAATCTCTGGATAGTTGGAGTTTGGAATTTACAAGTAATTGGAAGATGATAGCTATTATGTGGATTTTCCAATAATGCCCAATGTATACTTGGGTACAGAGAGGGACAGCTGATAGATATATGGCAGAAGTATTTCCTGTGGGAAAATGCACATGAGTATGTGCACCTGTGTTCAGCAGAGTTAGATTGTATGTGTCCAGTAATGTTTCTATTAGCTGCCCTCTTTTATCCACATGTAGATTTCTCCACAATGAGTGGTGTCCATTAAAGTCACCCATAAAACAAATAGGAGGTGGTATCTGGATGAGGAGTTCATCAAAGTCTCTGAGTATATAAGTTTGATTTGATGGAAGATAAATAGAAACAAGTGATAAAATTATTCCAAGTTCTATTTGTACAGCAACAACTTCTAAATTATTTTGCGTGGGGATTTGCCTAGATGGAGTACTAATGGATAATAAAACCCTTACACCTCCATGCGCTGCAGTTTCTTCACATCTATACAAAGTATTTTTTTTTATTGAGGGTGTCGCTTGTTTCATTCCATTGTAAAATGCACTGCATTATTTAATTTTAATGGTAGGATGATCTGGTTGTTTTTTGGCGACAGTAGGCTTATGGCGATCTTTTTTAGGAAAGGTAGGACATGTAGTATATCTTCTTCAACATAAATTTCTAATATAGGATCTTGTTGCATTTTGTCATCTATGTCCATTACTGAAGTATTATTAATTTGGTTCTTAGCAGAAGAGTCAGCTTTTGACATCCTGGTCTGACTTTGGGACTTGATGCAACTAGCTGAGGGATGGAAATTGGGGTATTACAAGTATTACAAGTATGGTCTCTGTTGTTTTGCTTCAAAGATGGCTGAGGAACTGAAAGCAAAGCTCTAGCCCATTCAGCAAATAATATGTCAGGCAGAACTGAGTCATTGTTTTGAGTAGCAAGAGCGATATTTCTGTATAACATTAGCATATGTGCTGGAATATCTCTCACTATTTGTCATCTTGCTTCCTAATAACTCATCTTATGTTCAACTTTAAATTTCTGTATTTTTTTTCCAACGTTTCCAAAACTTGCAATTTTTAGAATATGCAGGATACAGCTGCCTTGCAATTAGGGTAAACTGGAGATGTTGCAGTGCAATCTGTTTGAACGTGATCTTGGCATCCACATTTTGGGCATACTTTGTTTCCTCAACATGTTGTTTGACAGTATCCGAATTTCTGGCACTTATAACAGCACATCCATAGCCAAATGGTCAGAAGCGGGTGTGCAGTAGCGCACCCTCTTTGAGTAGACCGGGGTTCAAGCCCCTGACTACTAAATACGGTCGATCTGTTAGCTCGCACTGAACCAGGTTGGCAGATTATGGTCCATTTCCCTCAAAATGAATTGTTGAGAAGGCTTCCATCCTGCAGTGAATTTTGCCTACCTTGCCCTTTTATTGGATTTGGAATATACAGGTGGATATGACAATTTAGATAACCGGCTTTAACAGTATTTGGCAAGTTTGGAGTACTGACCCTGAGTATCATACTACGGGTTGGAATGAGACTGCCATCCCTACATGAGAATTCTCTTGCCTTGTATTACCTTTTGATCTTTCAGTTCTTGCACAAGCTCCTCTTCTGTTACATTCATCAGGTCCCATTCAGAGATAGCACTTTTGGAACTATTTAAGGTTGTGTGGGGATAGATTTTAACAGGAATGCCCCCAAATGTTGTAAGCCTTAACAAAAGTTCTGAATGTTTAGACTTTGTTGTCACAGCGATTAACTAAAATCCCTGACTGTAATCGTTAGACCTAAAATGACGATCCAGCAGAATTTTCAAGGAATCTCTGTATGGAGAGAGTTTGCTCATTGGTTGACTAGTTAATGGATAATGTGGAGATTTGGATACTCTGGTTGGTGATTGTCTTTTTTTAAGTGCTTATGTTACGCATTATCCTGATCAGAGAATTGAAATACCAATCTGTGGTATTTCAGCTCTGAGGCTCTAATGCTGGATAATTTTCTTTATCCATGTCGGCTCTTTTTTGTCCTGGGGGATTAGACTTTCCATCCAGGTTACCGGCCCCACCACGGGAAGGCAAGAGTAGTGCCGCAATGAGATCAAGGTGTTAGAAAAGTTAGCTGGTTAGTAAATAAAGTAATATTTGTAATAAAAAGAAAGACAAATTTCCTTTCTCTGTTCTTACTTGTGACTTTCCAAGTGTAGAACTAGTTTATAAATGAAATGCTAATAAAGAACAATATAACTTAAAAGGAACTTTTATTACTAAGAAAGATATATAAATCAGACTTTGAACGCTTGAACTTGAATTCGGAAGAACACCGTGAGGATCCTACCAGAAGGTTACACGATATCACTGGAGATAGGGGGAGAAAAACTATTTGACAAGATAACTACTAAAGAGATAGAAGGAATCAACAGTGTGTATAGAAACAGATGTAAGGCCACTGGAAACGGCCTGGCATCTGTTTCTAAGGAGGAAAACTACACTATGCCAAATTCACTTCTATTTGTCAGAGACATTCCAAAGAAGGGGGTGAGCCTACAAAGAGTCTATGTTAGGCATGCAGGCAACTGCATGATGGAAGATCAAGTATGGTAAAGGCCATGAGCTGTGAATCTCTGCTGGCAGTGAAGATAAGAAAAGTAAGTCTATAAGGATAGTTATTACTCTGATTTGATAGTTAACATTGCATAGGACTAGTAGGGTAATACTGTAACTACAGAAATTATGAGTTTGTATAAATGGAAGATAATATTTTAAGAAATGTACATGGCAAAAGAAATGTACCAGAAAGAGAAAAAAAAAAAAAGAAAAAAAAAAGAAAAGAAAGGGGGGGGAATAAAGAACAGTTAACTCATATACTTCAGGTGGCCCAATATGGTTCAATCCTTCCTTCTTTTTTAATATAGGCATAGAAGTTGTTTTCCTTTGCATTCTTTAGCAGACTTCTCATAATCTACCTTTGCTTGTCTAACTTCCTTTGTGACTTAATTACACACCACTTTATATCTACCATTGGCTTCTGTATCATCTGATAATTTATATGCATCATATGCCATATGCACTTTTCTTTTCTGCATGCCTCAATAATTCATCTGACATTTAGGTCTAAGCCCTCAAGAGTATTTCTTCATTGGTAAGAAAAGTCTAATAGCTCCTTTGATTACTTCCCATTTAGAATTTGCTATTGGTAATATGATCAGTTGGGTCTCACTGCACAGTATTTATAAACTGTCTGAAACCCACGTAGTCACCCTTATAAAAGAAAAAGTCTTAATTAAATTCAACCTTAGTAGGCTGTGATCGCTGCCACTCAATCGATCTTTTACCTGCAGATTCTTAATGCATGAGGTATCACTGCTGATAATCAGATCAAGAGTAGTGCTTTCTCTTGTTGCCACTCTAAAATGCTGCTGTAGAAAATGGTCATCCAAGAAATCCATAGACGTCTTGCTAGTGTGTGAATGACAAACCCATAAATTCCAGTCAACATCTGGAAAGTTAAAATTATTCATTATGAGACATTCTGATTTGCTGGCAAATCAGAATGTCTCATAATGAATCAGAATGTACAAAACACTCCTACCCTCAATTTTGTTTTCCCAGTGCTTATATCACAGCAAACTAACTCAACAGTGCACTCATCACCCATGTCAACTAAATGCACTCCCTTAGATTAAATATGCTTCTTAACTAAGAGCATAACCCCTCCATCTCTCTCGTTCTTTCTGTCTTAACTACATACATTGTACTCCCCATATTCAAATTCAGCATCACTTATGTCTGAGTTACACCATGTTTCTGCTATTCCTACAGTGTGTGCATTTGATGACTTAATCAGTACTTCAAATTCATCAAATTTATATACAATGCTCCTAGCATTAGTGTAAAAAAAAAAAAAAAAGGTAAAGTGCAGCCATTATCAACCCACTGCAGGATGGAAGCCTCCACAATTCATGCTGAGGGAAAACGGACCATAATCTGCCACGCTGGTCCGGTGCGGGTTGGCAGATTGACCATATTCAGCAGTCAGCGGCTTGAACCCCGGTCTACTCAAAGAGCGTGTGCTACTGCATTCCGGCCCCTTAGTTACCCTAACACAGCCCACGTATTTATTTGTTCCATGATGACCAACAGCAGGGCCTGCAGTCCCAGACACCTTGCTTTCCAGGCTGCTGAATGTTCCAATAGTAGCAGTGCAAGAATCACCTCTACCTCTGGCTCTAATTAAACTATTAGTCTGTGTATCCCCCAAAGCTAGAAGTTTTCCAACCCACCTATCACTGCCTTGATAGCATCAGCAAATATTCTTGCACTCCTTCTATTCAAATGTAACAGTTTCTCCTGTTAACAAGCACAGGCCAAGTTAAGAAAAATTCTTCCACCAGGGCCAAATTGATTGACAATGCTCTCAACGTGTACTCCCTTTTATTGTGTCTTGATAGAATTGCAGACACTTTCAAATTCAATCCTAACTCAAGACTTTTTCCCAACATTGCCCTGTACTTGTTAAGTACATCCTTAGATCTCCTACTCTTAATATCATTAGTGCAAAATGTGTACAGCAGTATCACTGTATGCCCTTAACGATATCTGTTCTAAAATATCATCTACTTTGTCTGGCAGACATACCCCGGTTCTATTTCAACTATCCTTCTAGCACAACATATTTCCTATTTTCCTAACAACACCGTCATTGACAATAATTACCTCCTTTGTTACCAGTGCATTCTGCCTTGGGGATTAGCATTAGTAAAGGCCCATCATGCAAGAAAGCAAGCTTATATAGCATCAGCCAAAAAAAAAAAAAAAACAAATATACTAATTTCACCCATCCACTCACTCCAAATGTTTGTATAGTTCTGCCTTGAATTGATTTAAGCTATCAACTTCTAAAACAACAGATGGAAGTTTGTTCTGGCAATCAACCACACGCTGGCTAAAGGCAAACTTCTGCACATCTATCCTAAACTGTCTTTCCTCAATTTGAATTTGCCTTATACAAGGGGATAATCACCTCCTTATCCCTGCTAGAAAAATTCCTGTATATCACTGACAAGACACCATGAGCTACTCTTGCAGACTGATCTGCTCAACTTTTCTCGATCCTGTTGCAGCAGCATACTGTCATTAACAACCCTGCCAATCTTTGTATCATCTGCAAACCTGGACATTAAGCCTGATATACCATCATCAATATCATTAATGAATACAGAAAACAACAATGGACCCAACACTGAACCCCAAGGGACTCCAATAATAACATTAGTCCAAGAAGAGCAGTGTCCACTGATTACCACACTATCTTCTCCCACTCAACCATCCCTTTATCAATAGCAGCAATTTGCCTCCAATGCCACATTGCTCCAATTTGTGCAGCAGCCTTCCATGTGCAACAGTATCAAAAGCCTTTCTAAGATCCAAATATATGATATCAAAGTTATTCCCTGCATCCAGTTCTTTTGTGATCACATCATAGTATCCAATCAAATTGGTCAGACAAGACTTTCCCTTAATAAACCCATGCTGTGTCTGAGCTATAACTTTGCCACTGTGTGAAGTCTGCATTGGTGCTGGCATTGAGTTGGGCAGCTGAGAGCTTGATGGGCCCCCATTTTAAGTACTTCGAGCACATCTATCCTAAATCTCAAAAATGCCCATCAGAATGCCGAGTTGGTGCATAATTTCTTTTATACTCTTTGCATCTAGCAAACCATGCATTCACCAGATCTAGTTCTATATGACATTTTTTGTTTTGTAATAAATTTTCCTGAAAGAATATCAATTTTATAATGTGCAAACAATAAGAGAATAACTGGCAGATTAGTTTTCAGCAAGCTTGAAATTAGTTTTCCAGAAGTGCTTCCCAGAGAGGGAAAATTGTTGGGCTAAGTGTTTCTCTTCAGAAAGATTGTATGTAGTGTGGTCAGCCCTCCTCTAAGTTTACTCATCATCTTGGCATGCTATCTACTTTTGAAGTAAAGTTTAAAACTTTTGTTCAAACCTCATATATATATATATATATATTTTTTTTTTTTTACCCTTCTTCCTAAAAATTACATAAATTGAATATTTCACAATAATACTACACATCTACTGTTAGTATGAGTTTTTATAGAAGTGGTATATCCACTCTAACCTTATGTAATATAGTTTTTTGTTTGAGTATTAGTGAACTCTATTAATTAAGAATCTATCAAACAATAAATTTCTAAATATTTTTCCATAATGATAATTTATAGTGGTGGTGTTCCATTATACACTGTGATGGTAAGTCATAAAAATAATCAAACAGGGTTTGTTTGTAACTTCTCTAAGCATTTCTCAATGAATTATACATTGTATACTCACTAAATGTATGCATTATAGGCAATAATAAAAAGTATGCTACCTAATATTATTACAAAATAATGTTGTAATTATATTCATAATAAATGTATTTTATGACAAAATTTTCTTGATGGAAATATCTTTAAAGGTGAAAATATGGATATATTTACCTGCAAAATACCATGGAAATTCATTGCCTTTTCCATAGCATCAATAAGATTCTGTTCTCTTTTAGCATACAAACTAGTGACATTTTCCCATGCAGAATCTAAATCTTCAATATGTTTCTTTACTTCAGGCTTATCAGGTTCACCACACAGTTGCATTAAGTCCTGACCAGCTTGTCGACATTGTTCCACTTCTGGTTTAGTGTGGTCAATTTCTTGCTTAATTTCCTAAAATAATGAACTAATATGATCAGAAATGTTTAAAACCTAAATGATGAAATTAATAAATTCAACCAAATTCAGTGATAATAAAACAGACACATTTGCAAATTTCAGTTCAAATATGCAAACACATACACACCTGTAATGTAACCTGCTGATGCTGTATAGCAGAGGGTTCTACTGCAGGAGATTTCTGCAATGATAGACTACCTTGTAATTCTTTCAAAGCCTTCATAACTGTAGTCAGTTCATTCCAAAATCTTTCTGCAGCAACCAAAGCATCTTCTAAAGATTTGCCTCGGTTTTGAGCGAGCTTCTGAATATTATCCCATAAATCATTCAGACGGTCAAGTTTTTTCTTAATATCTGAAAAAAAAAAAAAAAAAAACACTGATTTAATGAACATTTAATTAGGCATATGGGGCTTTGTCAGAGCCCTGCCTATTTCACATTAAAACAACTGTCCTACCCCATTAGGATTTTAAGTACACTGAAGTTAAATTATGATATTTGTTGTGGGTGGTAGCAAAAAAAAAAATATTTACCCTGTTCTAATAGGGAAAGATTCAGCTAAATATTATAACATTGTTTCTGACTATTCTAAAATCATTCAGGATCGTCAATAAGTACTTACCCTTGCCTAGAAATATTTGTCAGGGATTTGAAATTAGCTCCCAATTTTGTCCTACTCTATGTAGCTGCCTAAATTTTTTCCACCTGCAGATAAACACTTTCAGCCTCTTGAATAGAAATCTTCACTTTGAGACAAAAAATCTGGCTTCCTCTTCATTAATTAGTCTGAAATCTGTGGTCCTGTAATGGTCTTTCAGCTCAGTGAAAAGGAAGATATCCGAAGGCAAGAGTTAGTGAAAAGCCACAACTGATTTTAAAGTTCATTGTGAGAGCAGCCTTGCAAGCAGGATGTTTCTGCTAGGAGGCAGATGCCTCAGGATAGCTTTCCATGTCTCCTCAACTTGACAGCCTCTCTTAACTTTCCCAGAAAGTTTCTGTAGCATTCCCCATTGATGGTTTTGCCTTTTGGCAGGTAATCTGTAAGGATCATATATCTTTAAATTGACAGAAGACTGACAATATGATATTGTCAGCAGGCAATTGAACCTTGGTTTTTTTGGAGGTTGGTGAGGATGAAAGTATCCATTGTTTGTTCATCTGTTTTGTTTTGGGGTCATAGTGATATACCCAGAATTCATCCATCATCACTTATTAGGTCAAAAAAACATGGTAAAAAAAGCCAATTGAGCTGTTGTGTTAGACACATGATATTCGGATGATAAAGTCAAGTGGATCCAATTTCAGTGAAGTCCGGACAGTCTGTGACAGCCAAATCCTCTGCTTGCACCTTTACAATGGTGAAACTGTTAGTAACCCTGGGTATAACCTCCATGCACATGCACACTGTGGATCACCCAGTTGGTTATGTTGGTTCACCCAGGTGTGAACCAACATAAGCAGGGGTCGAGGTGTGGCATTCCTCCATGTGGTGTGGCACCCACACCACATGGAGGAATGCCACCCCTCTTATTGGAGGCTTGAAGTGGTGGACCCTATGTTTAGTCTCCAGAGCTAAGTTCCAGTCAACCCTTCCCCAATCTGTTCCATCATGCAGTATGACTGATGACTTTTGAGGTTATGATGAACATCATGGTGAGATCCAATCTTCCTTACATTTCGATGGTACAGATCTAAAATGGTATTCGCAAGGCCGGCTGCTAGTTAGTACACTAGACCGAACCTACTGGTAACTCTTTAGGAGGCTTCTGGATCAGCTAATGTATAATATTGCTACCTTCACTCTGCCAGATAGTGATTGGAGGAAGTCCGAGTAATGTGTATGTGGGGGGCATTATCGAGGCCACGTTATGTCAAGGATCTGGGTATATTTTTACCATATGTATGCCATATCCAAAAATTTCATTACTCCATACAGTCTGTTCTCCCCACTTTTTCTTACTATTGAATACACATGAATTGTCAACCTAATAGAGTAAGCTTATCTGAGAAAAGATCTAAATATCCCAACCACTTCCTAGTTCATTTCACAAATACACATGGTCTCAATTCTAATCTCAACAATGTCCATTTCCACTTGCAGTCTGCCAAACCCCATGTACTTTTTCTGACAGAATCTCAGTTATCGGTTGATTCAACTACTGCTCATCTCAGTTGCCAAAATTATTTGTGTATGATTCCTTTCGCCTCAACGGTGGTACTTGTGCATATGTCCATTCCGATATTCCCTGTCAAACACTTGGTATTTTGGAATGTCCTTGTTTCGATCTTCTCTGGCTTAAAATCTCTCTACCTCAATGTGTCAGATTCATCTGTTGTCTTTACTGTTCTCCCAACTCCACTAATCACTTGGAGCTCTTTGACTTCCTCTCTTTGCAGTTTGACTTTCTCCTGTCCAACTTTCCTAACAGTGAGGTAATTTTCCTTGGTGATTTTAATGTTCACAACTGCAGCTGGCTTCCATTTTCTAGTCACACTGACCCAGCTGGTCGAGATGCTAAGGCTTTTGCAATTACTAATGACCTTGCACAGATTGTTCATTTACATACAAGAATACCGGACAATCCTAACCATGCAGCCAACACACTTGATCTTTTTCTCACAAACAACCTTTCTAAGAACAAGGTCGAAGTGAGTGGTCCTTTAGGCACTTCAGATAACAACTTGGTGATTGTCTCTTCTCCAATGGAGCCTTATCTCATGGCTATTCTCAACCTCGTATTGTTTGGCATTACAAGAATGTAAAATGGGATGACCTGTGAGATTTCTTTTCTTCTTTTACTTGGATGGATTACTGTTTTAAAACTTCTGATGTCAACGTTTCCTCAGATCGTGTCAGTGAAATTATTCTTGTAGGAATGAAATCCTTTATTCCACACCCCACTTTAAAATCTCGTCCTTTATCTAAACCTTGGATTTTCAATAAATGTGTTAAGGCTGTTCAAGAGAAGAACATTGTATATTGTAATTGGCTTGGTTCCAAATCTTCAGTTTCATTTTCTGCCTACACCAAAGCTTGCAACAATTGTAAAGCATTTATTAATCGGTCCAAAATAGATTTTGAACAGGCTAAGAGTACTTGCTTCTTGCCCTAATGGTAACCGAGCAGTCTGGTCTCTTGAGAAAGCTATTAGCTGCAACTTTTGCCCATCTCTGTCAAAACCAGTTGACAGACTGACAGCCAAGGATAAAGCTGACCTGCTAGCATCCCATTTCTCTTCCAACTCCTGTATTAATGATCTTGGTAAAACACCTTCCACCATTCCCAACACACTCTCCATTCAATGCCTCCTGTGTTCTTCTGTAAAAAGGAAGTCAGAAGGATTTTGACGAATCTTGATGCTACGAAAGCTCCAGGTCCTGATGGTATTTCTACACTTGTTCTCAAAACCTGAGCTCCTGATCTTACTCCTGTTCTTTGCCGGCTTTTTTCAATTTCTTATTCCAAAGGCATTTTTCCTTCTGCTTGGCAATTTGCTCATATCCAGCAAGTTCCTAAAAAGGGTGACAAATCACTCCCATCCAATTATTGATCCATTGAATGACTTCTACTCTTTGTAAAGTAATGGAGAAATCAATTAACTTCCAACTCTTAAACTATCTAGAAACCTTCCATCTGATCAACGATCACTAGTATGAATTCTATAAGTGTCGATCCACTGGTGATATTCTGGTTTATGTTACCCATCTATGGCCAAATTCAATGGGAAAGTTTGGTATAACTCAAGCAGTTGCCCAACATTTCGAAGGCTTCTGATTGTGTGTTTTGCATAAAGGTCTTCTTAATAAACTTCCATCTTATGGTTTCCTAACTGTTTTTTTGTAAATAGGTATCCAGTTTTTTCTCTGACTGCTCACTGCAGGTGATGGTATATGACTCACTGTCTTCTACCTTCTCCCCTAGCGCTGGTGTTCCCTAAGGATCAGTTCTTTCTCCCACTCTTTTCCTCTTGTATATTAATGACTTTCTTCCATTGACCGAAAATCCTATCCATAGTTTTGCTGATGACAGCGCATTGCATTCAATATTCCATCTTCCAATTTGAGAAACCTTGCCCTGCTCAAACAGCTTCTACTTCTCAAATATCCACTACCAATTCTCTGAATGTCGATATCCAGGTAATTCTCCTATGGGTCAAAGATAACTTAGTTGATTTCAATCCGTCTAAAACTCAGTCCTGTCTTATATCTCACACAGAAAGGATTCTTCTGATCCTATGCTTATGTTTCATGACACTTCAATTTCTAGGAAAGATCATATATCGCTATTGGGGATTACCCTGACATCTAATCTCTCTTGGCATAAGCACATTACAAATTTTGCTTCCTCTGTATCTAAAAAACTGGGTTTTCTCTTTCGCTCTTGGCATTACCTTTCTTCCAAATAGCTGTTCATTTTGTACAAATAGCAAATCAACCCTACCATGGAATATTCTTTCCGCATCTGGGGTGCCCCTAAAACCTCTCTTAGGCTTCTAGATTCCATTCAAAAGAGGGCAGTTAGATTAATTAATGACTCATCTCTAACAGAGTCTCTCCGCTCTCTGTCTCATAGACATTCTGTTTCTGCTGCATGCCCTTTCTATAGATACTTCCATGGGCACTGGACTTTTGAATTGGTTTCTATAATTCTCACTCTCTCTTTCAAAGCAGTCAGAACATATGCAGCAACCGGTAGCAAACGTCCTTTTAATGTCCAACTTCAAACTCAGAAAACCACCTTTTCTTCTTTCTCGTTTATTCACATTCAACATCCGTTTTCTGAAACAGCCTTCCTTCATACCTATTTCATAAAATTACAAGATACAGAAGTTCAAGTCTAATGTCAGCAAATATTTTCTTTCATCTTCTCAACATCTAATCCATGCATGGTACTAAGTAGTATAGGTTCTAATACCTGGCCTGTTTGGGGTTTTCATTAAAAAATTATTTTAATTTTCATTAAAAATCTACTAAAATCCAAGGGGAAAGTATACTTTGTAGAAATCTAAAAAGTTAGAAAGTATGTACATGCAATTCTTTACCTCAGATTATTCTAAAAATATGTAAATATGTAGTTTTGTGTATAATTTGCCTCAGATATATTCTCTGATGCTAGGCTAAAACAGCAATATAAATTCTAAATCATTTATAAGACATAATTAATAAATGTGATTTCAAAGAAAAGAAGAGAGTATGATTAAGTTCTTAAAAGTGAAATTTCTAGTAAACTGCATTGCAAAGATGAAAATGCCCTTCAATGCACAAATAAGATTTAAGTTGAATCTCATTGTGATATGAAATATCTATAGTGATCATTATGAAATTTCTTTAGTGATCATTATGAAATTTCTTTAGTGATCATTATATGATCAGTAAAGAAAGCAGACTGAATATAGAATAGTAAACACCTGAAACAAGGTAAAGGTCTATGGTTAAACTGATGCTCTAATTTGTTTGAAAAGGAAGATGCTCACCTTTCACAGCAGGATCCTCTTTGCTTCCAGCTTTGTCAATAACATCATCAGCTGCTCTCTTTACTGCTTCAAGAGCATTAGATCTTTTGTCAAGGTCATGCATCACTGATTTATTGTCACCAATTTGCTCTTCAATCTTCTCTGGATGAGCAGAAACTGGTTCTGCATTATTTAATTGATCAGCTGTAGACCCAAGTGCATTCAGCATGCCATCAAGCTTGTCTGAGAACTATAGAATTAAAAAAATAATTTAAAAAAAAATGATTATTTTCTACATGATTAATCAATAACTTACAGTGTTCCACAAAACCGAAATAAAGCAGTACATAGGACATACATTTATTCACATATATTGAATGAATAAAATATAATGAATAAAACTATGTCATGTTCATTATGAGATGTTACAACGCAACATGTGATTGTTAAAATTTCTAAAATTATTTTCCACACTGAAATGTATTCTGTAACTTTGTCTGGCAAATTATTTAATGCATCTCCCGATTATTGCAAGTAGTACAGATATGGACTAAGGAAACAAATAAAAATCAACTAGTGCTGGCAAAAAGAACCAATTATCTTCCTATCCACAAACACTTCATTAAAGCATTTATGGAACACACCAGAGTAGGCTAGACCCAATTTCCCGAAATTCATATCTGCTCAATGAGATTTAATTTTTCAAGTTGGATGACAAAACCAGTCCCTCAGCATAAGAGATGTGGTTGACTGATCCTTTGAAAATTACAGACTAAAAAAATCTTCACTGACATGCAGCCCAAAATATGATATGCACTGATTGCTCATATTAGTGAGGATTTGTTTCGTTCAAAAATAAACATTTTTATACTATGAACTGCAATAGAATGGAGAACTCACTTGAAAAAATTTTACTGCATGGTGGCAGTGTCCCAAATGTATCAAAGAATGTGTTGTAAATGATGCTTCCTCATAAAACAAATTCCTTAAATTCAATAACATAAATAAGCTTAAATCTTTGTATCTGATTTGGCTCATCTGGACAAAGTTGTTAAAGAAATATAAGTTTATGTGATCTTATTTTCATGAATGATTTCTGTAAGAATTCCCACTTATGCTTTCGCCTACTAGAGTACCTTTCAAGATCGAACTGAATACAGTTTCCTAGTATACAATGTTAATTTTTTAGTGAAGCCTGTATTGAACTTAATTCAGTATAGACTTCACCAAAACTTAGCACAGTATTCAATACTGTACTAATAAAGTTGTTTTCTTCATCTGAAGGGTGTGTCTCCATAGCCAGATGGGCAGGAGCAGCAGTGCGTAGCACACGCTTCTTGATTAAAACGGGGTTCGAGCCCGTGACCACCAAATACGGAGGATCCGGAAAGGTCAGGGAACGACCACTGCATATCCCCGGAGCAATATGGCCTTAGTTGCTAATGCTCCTAAAAACCAAATAACAACAACAACACCTTCATCTGAAATTAACAAAATTAAGTATCAAATTAATATACATGCAAGATTTCTTATTTCAATTCAGAAATTGAAACACAGTTATGCAATTAATGCATTGCAGTTAGCAATACAGCAGCACCACTTCATTCCCATTCCTTCTAATAATTTGATCATTTTTTTTTAAATTCATGCTCTCTGGCTAAATGCAAATTTCAGCATATCTATTCTGCAACTAACCCTTTTCAATTTAATTTCATGCCCCCTCCCAGTATCATCTGAGAAAAAGTTCAGATGACATCAACATTTAGTTTACTTAATCCCTTTAATGCCTTATACACTTCAGTTAGGTCACCCTCAGATGCCTAGTTTCTAGAGACTGCAATTTATAAAACCCCAGTCTTTCGTGGTAAGAATAAAGGATAAAATATGGTTTCCAAAACCTGTATGCAGTATACACCATTGCCACTGCCTTATGCAATGGGATTATCACCTGCTGGAAAAGTTACTGTAACGGCCTCCGTAGCCAAGTGGTCAGGAGCGGGAATGCAGTAGCACACGCTCTTTGAGTAGACCAGGGTTCAAGCCCCTGACTGCTGAATACGGTCGATCTGCCAACTCGCACTGGACCAACGTGGCAGATTATGGTCCATTTCCCTTGGCCTGAATTGTTGAGGAGGCTTCCATCCTGCAGTGGGTTGATAATTGCTGTACTTTACTTTTTTTCATTAACAGAATCCCATGAGCTGTTATAGCAGCCTGTCTGTATTGTTTATGTCAGACTATAAAATTATTCTCTAGGTACATAAGCTACTTTGAGTTTGATGATACCCAAAAGGTAAGTTATTCTGGGAATACTGCTACTCAAACACAGTACCTTTCATTTATCAACATTTTCATTTTTCAGCCTATCCACTTTATCTAGTTTATTATATTTCAATCTTGAAGTAACATCTCTGATTATTGTCATTAACCACTGTGACTGCTTTTGCATCTTCAGCAAACTTAGATATCAGATGCATAATACCTATATCATCAAAAATAAATATTTAATACAGTAAGTGGCCCAACACTGAACCCTATGCTATCCATCACATTAGTCCATGAAGGCTATTTATAACTACTCTTTGTCTCCTACCAACTAACCATTGCTTTATTCACTTAAAAGCAAGGTTAAGGTGATTCATGGATAGCAATGTTGCTTATAAAATGAGCATAAGCCAAAGTCTTTTGCTGACATAGGAGATAACACAGTATCTCCAAGGCTGGACAGAAAAATATAACACAGAAATATATTAATTTTTTAATTAAAAACAAGTATTTTAGAAATAACTTTTATATAAAAAAAAGATGCAGATGTGGTAATTGAACAGGAATAAAATAGATTTTTGGGCCAAAATAGGTTTTTTGCAAAATGCAGGTTTTTTTGAAAGTGCAGACAGCACTTGAAATTAAATTTCACTGACAATGTGGGTATTTTATATTAAAATATAGACACAGGATTATTTCAAACATTAGATTACTTAAGATTTTTGTTTGGATTTTCTGTTAGAAAATAACATTGCAGACTTTGGTCTCTTCAGAAATGTTGAGTCAAAGTTCATAACAATTGCCCTGCTGTCTAGTTAGTTAGTTAGTTTGTTTATTTATTTATTTGGTTTTTAGGAGCATTAGCAACTAAGGCCATATTGCTCCGGGGATATGAGGTGGTCATTCCCTGACCTTTCCGCATCCTCCGTATTTGGTGATCATGGGCTCGAACCCCGGTCTAATCAAGAAGTGTGTGCTACGCACTGCTGCTCCTGCCCACCTGGCTACGGAGCGCCACCCTGCTGTCTAGACAGAGCTATTAAGAGCATCTCCAAAACTCCATCAGAAAGAGAGCTGAGCTCAGTTTCTGTTTTTTCTCACCTAGTTGAATATTCTTTCATATTGCTCAGCACTGCTATGAAGAATTGTTAAAATACTGAAGCAAGACTTTGGAATAATTTGTTATATTTCAAGCATCCTAGTGCACATGATAGTTTACCAACTAAGGACCACTGTAGATAAACTCTTTCTTCTTTCATTAGATCATCTGGTTGGTTCTCACACTAAAATCATGAGTTTTAGTGTGAGACACTAAAAACAAAAAAAAAAAACATTTAATTTGAAAATGATACATTGGCAGTTAAAGAAATTTGTGCTACCTCAGCATTTCTAAGAACATTTTTCATAATCATCCTTCTCATATAATCTGCTATGGCAATTGACTTACAAAATATAAGTGGAAGATTTAAAAACTACCAGTATATATTGAAGAAGGTTATATTTTAATGTAACATTCTTCAATATATAACTGCAATGATTAAATACATTAAATATTATGTCAATAAACATTGACACATAATATAAAAGAAACAAGCAAAGTTCTTTATTTAAGCCAGAATGCGAATATACTTTTTATATGAAGAGAACATAACTAGAATTATCAGCTTGCTTGGCCTTATTTGGATCGTTTTCACCAGAAGTTTGGAATTCACAAGTTCTATTTCTTGAGATCATCAATTTATATTCTTACAAAATTTCTGGATCATGAAATAGATTTGAATGTGAGTCAGTGCCACTCACTAGTGATTACGTGTACAATTTGGTAGCTCTTTCCTCACCATTTTTAACCTCTTCTTTACACAGACTTGTCAAAGGCTGCTACTCTTCTACCATTCTATTTACATGTTTAATCACAGACAGCTAACATGTTTTTACACACATGTGTAAAAGTATTTTTTACTTCAGTGACATGCAGCTATTGAAATTGTTCAAATCTACCTTTCCTTGTTGCACTTCTTTCTAGAGTAGTAAACATCAAGGAAATATTCATAAACTTTTATAGGAAGATGGAAACCCCTTGCCAGCACATAAATTAATAAGATGAGATGGACAGTCTATTACCACCAAGTGCTCAATCTCCCCTTTTAATCCTCTTACTACTCCAGTTTGTAAGGCCTACCTACCATAAACAGACACATTAATAAAAAGTGTCAGACAGGTTTTCAAAGGAAGTGGAAGTCCGTATGCTTTCATGTTGTTCCAAAGAAGATGCCCATTGTTGCTCTGTAGAGTCACATTCCAATGCTGGAAGCAAGCTGCATTTGATTTGATGATTTATTTTTCATTACAAAGCTCAATGCAATGGGATATATTTTGAAATCATTTTGATTATTGCTATCTACAGCACATGAAAATGATCCACTTTTCAGAGCCATAGCTTTTCAATAATCTCTTTTCTTTCTCCATCACAGCAATTTCACTAACAATGTCTGTTGTTTTTATTCTTCCACAACCGTACATTTTTGCAATTTCACTGTCACACAATAATCAGCACAATTCATACAATATTATTCTATGAAAAAGGAAAATAATATGACATGGAATGAAAATAAGATGATAAGCTGATGATGAAACACAATACATCTATTTTTTCAATTCTTTCTATTCAATGCACTCTGTCATATGCTTACTTGTTTCCAAATGTCTGATTACATTGCAGTTCCAACCACTTGAAACTGAAAAATCAGAACTACATCAGTACATGAGGCAAATATGTCACCTTTTTAGATTTTACAATTTATGGAAAATCTTATGTATATGTTTTCTGAAATTCTACATCTTATTTATCTCATTTCTATGGCATCTTACTGAAAAATATTGTTAAACATTATGCCATTGTTAAGTGGACTACACCAGTAGAATTAAATTATTATTATTAGCCATATGGTGCAAGGAAGCCTGAGGGTCATGCTGCACCAGCCAAAAAAAATTTGGGTTATCCTGAGAGAGAGAGAGAGAGAGAGAGAGAGAGAGAGAGAGAGAGAGAGAGAGAGAGAGAGAGTCAAAAGTAGAGGGGAATCACCAAGAAGAGAAGAATGATGATATCCAGCTCAGGACCCCCGAAGTATGTCAAGCCCATACTCACCAGATGTGAGCCCCTGGTTGCATAGTACAGAGAACATGGAACATATTATCCCATGCTTCTCTTTTGCAATGTTGACTAGCACATCTGATAGTCAATTTGTTAACAAAAATAAGCAGAAATTTACAGAATTTTTGAAAAATTCCAGTATTAATGGAATTTTTTGTAAAAAAAAAAAAAAAAAAAAACAGTGAAAACTATATTTTTGCAAAAGGAGGGAGAAACTCTTTACAACCAATTACATAGAAGAATAAGGGGTCAATCTGAATTGAGTGGAAAAGTGAACTTATAATGTCCAAGTTTGCAGATGATACAAATTTGGACATTAAGGTTGGCAGGGTGGTTTATGACAGCATGCCACTGCAACAAGATCTAGAAAACTTAGGCAGATGGGCTGAGAAATGGCAAATGAAGTTCAACTTTGACAAATGCAAAGTACTGCATATGGATAGTAACTCCGCAGTAATGTACCAATTATGTGGTATTACACTCAGGGTAGTATTAATAAAAAAGACTTGGAGGTAATTGTGCAGTCAGATATAAAGTTCTTTGAGCAACAGATAGGCTGCCAGGACAGCTCATGGGGTTTTGTTAATGATTACAGGAATTTTGAGAGCAGCGATAAGGAGGTGATTATATATTTATATAAGGCAGTGATCAGGTTACATCATGCAGGTCTGAAGGCCTCATTTTAGAAAGGACGTAGAGCTGCTGGAATGAGTATAGAAAAGGGTAAAGAGATTGATGAGGGTAACAAAGAGGTGCTCTTACCATGAAAGGCTTCATTTCTGCAATTGCACCATCTGGAGACTAGGCATTTGCAGATTGATCTGACTGAAGTGTTTAAGGTTTTGAGCGGTTTGAGCAAGCTCATGTTGATAGGATTCTTCTTTTTGCTCAGAATACGATGCGCACATGAGGGGTATAAATTCAAGTTGACGAAGGACGGTGAAAGGATGATGTACAGTCTTCTGATTAAAGGATGATGTACATGTAGGTCTTTTGTTAGCAAGTGGTTGATTGCTGGAACAAACTTCCATCTGTTGTGGAAGTTGATAGCATAAATAAATTCAAGGAAGAACTAGACAAACTATTGGAGGAAATGAATAGGTGAAATGGGCAGTGCTTTTATTTGGCTGAAGCCGTATAAGCTTGCTTTCCTGCATTATATGCCACTAATAATACTAATGTTAATGCTAAGAAAGAATTTACTATCACTAACAATTTAAAAATAATTATATAATTTGATACTCAGACACCATCTAGTTTTGCAACCTTGCAAAAGTAGAGAAAAAATTCCCCATCATTATTTCAGCATTTTATTGTTCCAAGAAAATGTCTACTTTTCAGATTTTGCAAACCTGAAGTCTCTCTCTCTCTCTATATATATATATATATATTTGGTGGAATGTGCATATTTGCTGCCAATGATGATTGCTTTACGATGTTCATAGTTGTTCTTATTATTACTTAATATTTTATGCAACATTTAATGGAATGTGCATATTTGCTGCCATTGACGTTTGCTCTATGAATTTTATATTTATTTTATAATTTTCATTTGGATTGATTAATCTGCATAATATATTAGAATGGTGGTGTTGTGACGAAATGCTAATCTGAGTCCGCAGTTCCGTCTATAGCCCAATTAAGTTCTTTATATATCAGTTCAATAGTTAGTTTGTCAGTGGTGTGGTTTTGCCATGAGAGTCTTGGCTGTCTGTGTCATTATTTTTCGCTGCATAAGGACCACTGTTGGGCAAATCTACTGCATTGGCGGTTCGTTCTTAGTATTGTCCCGTCAATGCATGGATTTGTCTGATATTCGAAATGCAGTGATTCACTGACCATTATTGGCCTTGTGGTCGACTGTTGAGATGGGGCACAATGGTCAATCTATTTTTATTATTTTTAAGTTTAACTGATCATGTATTGTTCGTTGTGCACGTTTCCAATTTGGTAATATTTCACACAATTTGGACACTGGTGCTGTCGGGGGAGCCGTTAAATTTCCTTATAATTGGGTTTATATTTTAATTGGTCTTCATATATTGTTTAGTAATTAACTTCCAAATTCTAAATTATACTAGGAGCATACCTCCCACAATACCCTCTTCTTCATTATGTTTCACCCCCACCCTTTGTTCTTTTCTTTACGTATTATTTTATGTTTAATAATTATTTCACTCGAGTGGTTTGCCATACTACTGGCACACATTTTACTTTAGTTTATATATATATATAGTATGTATGAGTAGGAAATGCAAGAAAAAGAGAAACAGGAATTGCATCTGAATGCACAAAGCTGCAAAGACGGGATACAAAAATATAATGATAAAATTAAAAGTAATCAATAGAAAATACAAAAAGATGGAGAAGTAATTAACACAAGGTGCTGAGCTTAATAGAAGGAAAGTAAGAAAGAGAAGAGAATGAGAAATTAAAAGAAAAAGAATGTTAAGAACCTTTAAAAAAAAAAAAAAAATTATAAAATTATATAGACTTAAAGGCTGAATTAACAAGCCAATCATATGCACATGAGCTGAAAGGGAAAGAAGAAATTAATCGTTGTTGTTGTTTGGTTTTTAGGAGAATTAGCAACTAAGGCCATATTGCTCCAGGGATATGCAGTGATCATTCCCTGACCTTTCCACATCTTCTGTATTTGGTGGTCACGGACTTGAACCCCGGTCTAATCAAGAAGTGTGTGCTACGCACTGCTGCTCCTGTCCATCTGGCCACAGAGGCGCCAAGAAATGAATCAATGTTAAATAATAGTGAGCATCAAAATGAGGGTGGTACAAAAGGTAAATAGGAAAAAAAAAAACCTTTTGATGCAAACTAAATAAAACTGGTACATAGATCAGGTATTTCATCAGGGGACTACACCTGATCATGTGCTAAAACACTGCATTTCTATACAAATGCAGTGTTTTAAGTTTGTATAGAAAATACAAACTTATGTTGATAGCAGAAAGATTAAAATATAGCAAAAAAAAAAAAGGGGGGGGATAAAAACCTCCAAAAACATAAGGAAGGTAGCTCCAACGCAGTGTATGTAATTAAATTAAAGCAAATTAAAGTGTAAAAGCCTTATTTTCATGTACATGGCTTAAAAGTATAAAATGTAATGTAAATTCTGAATCGTTTAAAGGACGAAAAGTTTTTGAAAAAATGTTTTGAAAAGTGTTTTGAAAAAGACGAAAAGGTGATTTTATGTATTATAAATGCAATAAATGTAACAGGCAGTGGTACAGCAATGGGAAATAATGCAGGGTAAGGGAGGGAAAAAGGTAATAAAAATAAAGGAGGCGAAAATAGAAAGAATGAGAAAAGTAAGAATGTCCGAATCGCCCTCGTAATTTTAATTTTATCATTATATATATATTTTATTATTTTATTATTTAAGATGTTAGTTATAGTGGTAGAGTCTAATGGTGTAGTTATAATCAAAATATAGCAGGTTATAGTGTATACCGAACCGGTACGATACAACAGCCCAAGAAACATAAAAACCTATGTAAGCGCCTACGGCAACCTGGAAAAAATATATATGCAATATAACATAAGAAAACCTTACATATCAAAATTATATTATAAAATAAAATTATGTTAATTATAGGTATATAGATACATTGAAAGGGACTTTTTCAAGGGCTAACCCTCTCAATGTATCAACCATAATTAACAGGCTATCCATTTCTGTTGTCATCATCCAGCATAAGAGTGTTCAGAAGATAGTTAGGTAGTATATGATAGCAATACCAAATGAAGGTAATGCAGTATGAGATAACAAAATCAAAATATATTACGGTTAACTAAAATTAATATATCCCAATTTAGTAGTTAGCTAGCTAGATGACTGTTAGCCCGACGGATAGCTAATTTACAAAAATGATAATAATACATAGCATAATGTAGAATTATATAGAAAGAAAGAAATTATACAGAAAGTATTATATAGAATTATAATACTGTAGAATTATATAGAAAGAAAAAAAAAAAATATATATATATATATATATATAGTCATAAATTATAATAAGGTTTAAAATAATAAAATAATGCCAGCAGTACGGCAAGACAAGAGCGAAAAAACAAAATTAAACCTAGATCCAAATCTAACAGGGAGGGATGAGAACGGTAACAAGAATAAAAATATATTGCAACAGAAACTCTAAATTAATTTAGAAAATCTAATCTTGGTAAAACATTAGAGTTTCCATTCAATGGAAACTCCATTCAATGCCTCCTGTGGTCTTCCATCAAAAGGATATCAGAAGGATTTTGATGAATCTTGATGCTAAGAAAGCTCCAGGTCCCGATTGTATTTCTCTACTTGTTCTCAAAACCTGTGCTCCTGAACTTACTCCTATTCTTTGCTGCCTTTTTTCACTTTCTTATTCCAAAGGTGTTTTTCCTTCTGCTTGGAAATTTGCTCATATCTAGCAGTTCCTAAAAAGGGTGACAAATCCCTCCCATCCAATTATCGTCCCACTGCAATTACTTCTACTCTTTCTAAAGTAATGGAGAAATCAATTAACCGCCAACTCTTAAACTACCTAGAAACCTTCCGTCTGATCAACGATCGCCAGTATGGATTCCGTCAGTGTCGATCTACTGGTGATATTCTGGCTTATGTTACCCATTTATGGACTAATTCAATGGAAAGGTTTGGTGAAACACAAGTAGTTGCTCTTGACATCTCAAAGGCTTTTGATCGTGTTTGGCATAAAGGTCTTCTAAACAATCTTCCATCTTATGGTTTGCCAACTGTTTTTAATAATTGGTTATCCAGTTTTCTCTCTGATCGCTCACTGACAGTGATGGTAGATGGCTCTCTGCCTTCTAACTTCTCCACTTCTACAAGAGGAAAAGAGTGGGGGAAAGAACTGATCATGATCATGTTTTTATCATGAGATCCAGGAATGATCAGTTTTTTCTGACTTGTTTTTTTTTTTTTTTTCTGTTTTGTTTTTAGGAGCATTAGCAACTAAGGTCATATTACTCCGGGATATGCGGTGGTCATTCCCTGACTGGAAATCCTATCCATAGTTTTGCCGATGATAGCACATTGCATTCCACTTTCCATTTTGAGAAACCTTGTCCTGCTCAATCAGCTTCAACTTCTCGAAAATCTGCTACCAATTCCTTAAATGCCGATCTTCAGGTAATTCTCCAGTGAGGCAAAGACAACTTAGTTGATTTCAACCCTTCTAAAACTCAGTCTTGTCTTATATCTCGCAAAAAGGATTCTTCTGCTCCTATGCTTATCTTTAGTGACACTCCGATTTCTAGGCAAAATGATATCTCTTTTGGGGATTACCCTGACTTGTAATCTCTCTTGGCACAAGCACATTACAAATATTGCTTCCTCTGCATCTAAAAAACATGGTTTTCTCTTTTGCTCTCGGCGTTACTTTTCTTTCAAACAGCTGCTCACTCTGTATAAATCGCAAATCCGCCCTGCCATGGAATATTGTTCCCACATCTAGGGTGGTGCCACCAAAACCTCTCTCATGCTTCTAGATTCCATTCAGAAGAGGGCAGTTAAGTTAATTAATGACTCCTCTCTAAGAGAGTCTCTCCACTCGCTTTCTCATAGACGTACTGTTTCTGCTGCATGCCTCTTCTACCATGGGCACTGTTCTTCTGAATTGGCTTCTATGATTCCCGCTCTCTCTTTCAAAACAGTCCGAACATGTGCCGCCACCAGCCACCATCCATTTACTGTCCCACTTCAAACCCACAGAACCAACTTTTCATCTTCCTCATTTATTCATTCAATTGCCGTTTTCTGGAACAACCTTCCTTCATATGCATTTCCTGAAAATTACAATCTACAGTAGTTCAAGTCCAATGTCAACAGATATCTTCTTTCGTCTTCTCAACCTCCAACCCAAGCACGGTACTAAGTACTATAGGTTCTAATACCTCTCGTGTTTGGGGTTCATGTAAAAAAAAAAAAAAAAAACACTCTGTGAAAAGAAAGACAATACTCAACATTGCCATCTATTTAAACCAGAGAGTGATGGTTGTCTTTTTAGCAGCCATTGATTTAAAAGAAGCATTTAATAGACCTGTTGTATTTGTAACAGTATATCAGTAGAATGGTAAACCATTCTACTGATATAAAAGAAAATACAAGCCTGCATAGAGAAACACGTATGGATACTTATTGTGAACCAAGTCTAATTTATTAACACCTTATGTTTTGAGAGAAGTCTTTGCACCCTTCTGTGGTTAGATTGGGTATTGTTGGGTATTCTGGTGCAAAGGCTACTTAGGACTACCATATTGTGACTACCATATATTCAACATTTGTAAAAGAATAAATGAATACAATTAAAAAATAATTAAACATTAATTACAAAAAGTTTAAAGTGAATATGAAAAACGATTTTCCTTGCTTAAGCTGACAATGCTTTTTGACCATATGTCATGATCACTGGAATGAAAATTACTGAGTATGTTCGAACCCGTCACCACCAAATACGGAGAGGATGCGGAAAGGTCAGGGAATGACCACCGCATATCCCGGAGCAATATGGCCTTAGTTGCTAATGCTCCTAAAAACCAAATAACAAACAACAAACAACTGAGTATGTGTGAGCATGCATCTTAAATAAACTTCTTTTATTCTTTTACAAATATTGAAATCAAAGTAGAACATATTGAGCATCATAGCTCTGGTTTATACTATGTGACTATCAACAAGATGGAGGTCACAAATGGTGACTGTCAGAAATGATCATATAGATGTATCCATTTTAGGAAGCAGAAAAATTCCAGGAGATTTGCATCATTACCTATGATATAACCAAGTGTCAAAGGCCCTTCAAGATTTCACAGAAAACTGAATGAAGCTTTTCAGGCATGAGTGTATAATGTACATTCAATGAGAATGTGCTTGATGGGAGGATTTGTTAAGTGTATCCCTGGATCTGGCTGGATCTTTTATTTGCTACAAAAGTGAGTGACTCTTAATTTCTGATAAGATAGTCTGTAACCATTCTGTGTCACCCACAGCTCAATATTATTAATTGAGATTTGCAGTTACCTCTCAATGAAGCTCATATTTATCCTTATTGCAAATAAGGTTGCACTGACAACAGAGCCCAAGGGACTCCTTATATATATATATATATTTGGAAAGGACTTGCTGATAGCAAAGTTGAAAGGTCCTGTGCTGTAGCAAATTCTGTATGTAATACAGTAAATGGCCTCTCGGATCAGGGGAACAAAGGTCTCTCGGGATACCAAAATGCCAAGTGTTATCAAAGATCTTCTCTATGTTGGTCGAGGCATACCATGAGAGATGTTCATTTTTGATAAATGCATTTCTGATGTTTGTTTCATCTTTGATCATGAGATCCAGGAATGATCAGTTTTTTCTGACTTGTTTATTTTTTTTTTTTGTTTTGTTTTTAGGAGCATTAGCAACTAATGTCATATTACTCCGGGATATGTGGTGGTCATTCCCTGACCTTTCCGCATCCTCCATATTTGGTGGTGACGGGCTCGAACCCCGGTCTAATCAAGAAGCGTGCTACGCACTGCTGCTCCTTCCCACCTGGCTACGGAGGTGCCTAGTTTTTTCTGACACCAAATTGATTATTGGAGATCATATTTTGAGAATCAAGATACCGTGTCTGTCAGTGGTGTATAATTTTTTTCCTAGGATTTTACTTAAGCAGCTGGTGAGAGAAATGGGCCTATAGTTATGAGGAATAGAGTGGTCTTTCCTAGGTTTGGGTATTGCCAGCCAGTATATAAGAGTTATGCCAGGAACTGAGGAATTAATGTTCAATGAAGATGCGGTTGTAGGTCAGCAGCAGCAGCGAGGATAGTGATTTATTATCTAGGTGTAGCATTATGTAATATATTCCATTAGGGCCAGCAGCACTGTTCTTGGTGGTGGATACAGCCTCTTGAAGTTCAAACCTAGTAAGTGGTTGATTGCACAGTAAAGTGAATGTGGTTCTGAAATTCGGTTGGGATTTTCGGCTAAAGCTTTTATCTTTTGAAATGATGGATCATATGCGGTCGAGTCAGACAACTGTGAAAAGACAGTCCCTAGGGCATTGATACTCTCTGCAGGAGTAGACAGCTCCAGCCCATTTACAGCTGAAAAGTGGAGAGGATAATGGAGAAAATTTGCAATTTAATTGCTTTATTATTCTCCATATTATTCTTACATCAGTATTTTTATAAATTGCAGTTGCGAATTGAACCCGAGTCTCTTTTTGCTTTCTTCTTAATGTGGAAGGCCTTGGCTCTAAGTTTCTTCTAGTTTATAAGCCTGATAGTGGTACGATGTTTGTGGAATAGAATTCAGCACAATTTTTTTTTTTTTTTTCTTTTTTGACATTCTTACAATCCTATGCTACCAATAATTTATGGTTCTACAGATGCTTGACTGTGATTGTAGGGTGTCAGTAGACGCAGCTGCTAGAATCTGTTTTGTATTATGTTGGTAACTGTGTCAATTGCATGAGATTCGATGATATGATTGTGTAAGAATACATGAGAAGTGTACTTTGCCAAATCTGCCTTAGAAAATTTCCATTTTATGCCGTTTTCTGAAGTTATAGGGTGTGATGTTTAAATTTTACAGATTAACAGGTAGTGGTCATTATTGAGCAGGTTGTTCACAGCCGTCCACACGATACTAGGAAGAGGATCGAAGAGCAAAAATAGGGAGAGATCGATTGTAGGGGCTGTTCCTGTTGGGAGATAAATGTAAGCTGGTGAGTCAGTATTTAATATGGTCAGATTTTGTCTGTCAATGAGCATTTCAATGAGTTGTTCTTATCTGTCTGCATTATTGAGAGACATTGAGGTCACGCAATAAACAAAAAAGGGGCTGGTATCTGCAGAATAAGATCTTCAAGTTCATGAAGGCTGAGGTGTAGCAAAGTTTTTGACGCCCTTGGTAAATTCGTGACTACGCACCTTTTTTCGATAATCGGTAAAATCATATTTTTGGTTTTTTTTTTTTTTTTTTTAGGAGTTAGCAACTAAGGCCATATTGCTCCGGGATATGCGGTGATCATTCCCTGACCTTTCCGCATCCTTCATATTTGGTGGTGACGGGCTCGAACCCCAGTCTAATCAAGAAGCATGTGCTACGCACTGCTGCTCCTTCCCACCTGGCTACGGAGGCGCCGGTAAAATCATAATAAATAATAATAAGTACAGTTGGATTTCTGTTTAACGAACTTCTTTATTGCGAATTATTTGTATTCACTTTGGTAATTACATTTTAAATGTAATTAGAACAAATAAAATTTTCCATATAATGAATTACACGATATTCAATTACCATGATGGTAATTGAATATCCGAGTGACTCTGACATTTTGGATAGTTTAAAAAATATTGTATAGGGATTTTTGTTTTCAATTTTAAATTGGTCTTGATTAATTTCAGGGTATTTTTCTGACAATAAAATAGATTAATTTCTAAATCCTCACTTGTCACTGAATGGAATGCTTTGCCAGTCAAAAAATTAAAGTCTCTGCTATCTTTTTTAGATATTCAAATCTTTCATTTAACTGCATTATAATAGAATCAATTATTGAAAAACAAGAAATGTTCATTCCATCGAAGTTCGACAATTGATCTGCAGAATGCACACCCACGGCATTTATTTTTCGATTCGCCTTCCTCCTTTCAACTAGTACTATTTTCTTTTCTTTTTTTTAAAGTTTCCTCAATTTCAGTAAAAGCCTTATAAATTTTGATCTTTGATCTTTAAAATAATCTACAAATCCTTTAATTAATATGGATGATTGATAAATATCCTGATGTTTTTTTTTTTTGAGATATGTTGACTATTTTTCCTTTCTGGTATCAAATTCCACAGGATTAAAAATTCAATAATCTTGCAACTACTCATTTGACTGATTTAGCAAGGGATAATGATTCATCAAGTCAATAATCATCTTTCATTTTGTGTAATATATACAGTCAGTCCTCCTATAGCATGATAACTGTGTTCATAGGAACCCTCATGCAATGCAAAATCGTGCAATATAAATAACAGGCCCTATGGGAAAAATAAGGTTAGGTGTAGACCACCCAAGATTGAACACATATTTGTAACAAAATCATTACCAAACAATAAATAATAATAATAAAATATATAAGTATTTTGTTATGATTATTTAGAATAGTCATAATAAAATACGTAAGTATTTTATTATGACTTCCTTCCATAGTCATAATATAGAATATATTATAGTTGTAATACAGAATAGTTGTAATAAAATACTTGAGTATTTTATTACGACTATTCTATCATAAGCAAACTTGTTCTTTGTTTGATTTTCGAACCAAACAGATGACAACTGTTCCATCTCTTCCAATTCTTGTGTCTTGATCTAATGGATTTTATTACACATTGAGTTGTTCTTGATATGAAAGTTGATTTTATTTTCTCTGCATTCTTTCTAATTCTCGGCGTTGCATCATTTAGGCCTGTAGCACATGCAATATTACATGTTCTTTCATTTCGATCAAAGTGTTTCACAATTTCATATTTTTTCTATAACAGGGGGGGGACTGGCCTTGGGCCCACCGGGGTTTCCTGGTAAGGAAACCCCGGTGGGCCCAAGGCCAGAAGTGTGATTTTGGACATAAACGCTAGTATGAGGCTGCTACACATTTTTCTGGGTAAGGATTTTTGACCCAGTCCACCTCTGTCTATCGATATTGCTTTCATTTTTCTCTCTGAACCTGTAGTGTCTTCATCAGGACGCTTCCTTTTCACACCTTTTAAGAATTTTACTCATTTTTAGGGAATGAAGCACAATTACAAAATGGGGAGGCATGCTTGATACACATAAACAAAGCTGCGGCATGTAGCAACTGAATAAACCACACAGTAGTGTGTCTCAGCCATAAAGGCAGAGACACACTATTAACACCTCACAAGCCCACATTTTACTAAAGCACATTTCTGGGGGTTACTACCACAAAACAATAAAAATAATTTCCAGTTGCATTTCTGCTAGTGGAATCTATTATAAACTGGTAGCAAACTCTCTCTAATTGCATTTGTGATAATACTGATAGCTGCATTTGTGTGGGTTTTTGCATTATTATGGTGAAATGTGTATCTGCTTCACTGATATAAAAAATATAAATACATTTTCAGAATCTTCTCTTCATTGCTATCATGTTGCATTCAGTTGGGGTGATTCCGCATTCGACTTTTTTTTTTTTTTTTTTTTTTTAGGAGCATTAGCCACTAAGGCCATATTGCTCCAGGAATATGTGGTGGTCATTCCCTGACCTTTCCATATCTTCCATATTTGGTGGTGATGGGCTCGAAACCCGGTCTAATCAAGAAGTGTCTGCTACACACTGCTGCTGCTTCCCACCTAGCTACGGAGGTGCCCCGCATTCGATTGCCATTTCTTGTAATCACAAAGGCGAATCGTGCATAAGCGAATTTGGTTTGTGTTATATACAACATCATTCCTCTATTTATAAATCGTGTATGATCGAATTCATGTAGTGTAAACACGTGTTATATGAGGACTGACTGTATATGTTTTTTTTTTTTTTCGAACACAATCTTGTAGTAGTAGTTGAAGAGGAGGCATGTGATGCAAGAAAGCAAGCTTATGTAGCTTCAGTCAAAAAAAAAAAAAAAAAAAACAATTTCACACATCTATTCCCTCTAAAAGTTTGTCCAGTTCCTCTCTGAATTTATGTAAGCTATCAACTTCCACAGCAACAGATGGAAATTTGTTCCAGCAATAAACTACCCACTGGCTAAAGGCAAATTTCTGTACATCTATTCTATAACTGTCTTTCCTCAATTTGAATTTATGTCCCTCAGATTCATAATCTGAGCAAGAGGAAGAATCCCATCAGAATTGAGCCCCTGCTCAACCCATTCAAGGCCTCAATCAGATTACCTCGCATGTGCCTAGTCTCCATACGCTGCAATTTACAGAACTTAAGAATTTCTTGGTAAGACCACCCCCTTCATTCACCTCATCAATCTTGTTGCCCTTCTCAGCACTAGTTCAAGAAATTCTACATCCTTTATAAAATGAGGCTTCCAGAGTGTACATAGTATTCGAGGCATGGCCTGACCATTGATTATCACCCCCCTTTTCCCTACTAGCAAAATCCCTGTATATCATTGACAATACCCCACAACCTGCTCTGGCAGCCTGTCTGCACTGCTCTGAAAATTTCATATCTGACTGCACAATTACTTCCAGGTCTTTTTCATTTTCTACCACCCTAAGTGTAGTATCACACAGTTGGTATGTTTCTCTGGGGTTACTTCTACCCATATACAGTAATTTGCATTTGTCAAAAGTTAAACTTCAGTTGCCACTTCTCAGCCCATCTGCCCAACTTTTCTAGATCTTGTTGCAGTAGTGCACTGTCAATAACAGCCCTGCCAACCTTGACCTTTCCATATCTTCCATATTTGGTGGTGATGGACTCGAAACCCGGTCTAATCAAGAAGTGTCTGCTACACACTGCTGCTCCTTCCCACCTAGCTACGGAGGTGCCCCGCATTCGATTGCCATTTCTTGTAATCACAAAGGCGAATCGTGCATAAGCGAATTTGCAAAGTGTCTGCAAACTTGGACATTAAGCCTGATGCATCTTCATCAATATCATTGATATATACAAAACAATAGTGGGCCCAACACTGAACCCTGGGGAACTCTACTTATAACATTAATCCATGAAGAGCAGCGTTCATTAAGTACCATTCACTGTCTTCTCCCACTCAACCACCCTTTTATCCATTGTAGCAACTTGCTCTTAATACCATACTGCTCCAATTTGTACAGTAGTCTTCCATGCGCAACAGTGTCAAAAGCTTTCCTTGTATTGGTATGTCTCTTCAGACTGATTTTTATGATGAATGATAGTTTTTCTCATCTACCAGTGGATGAAGAGAAGAAAATGTACAATGACTGAATAGTTCTGAAAAATAACACATCATCTGCATTAA
The DNA here is from genome assembly GCF_048544385.1 of Mastigoproctus giganteus. Classification (NCBI taxonomy): domain Eukaryota; kingdom Metazoa; phylum Arthropoda; class Arachnida; order Uropygi; family Thelyphonidae; genus Mastigoproctus; species Mastigoproctus giganteus. Next base: position 218,475,531 of record NC_143583.1, read on the forward strand.
TGCTGGCCACATATACACCTTTCTAATTAAGATAATGTGCAACATGAAATATATCAAGCAAGGAAATTCTCCTTTTGAAATATGGCTTGGACATCTTTGTACTTTTCTGACACATTGGCATCATTATCAAAGCCTTGACCATATATACTTTCAATTAATATGCCATTTTGAATTAGATTTTCCTTAATTTCTGACGCAATTTCCTCTCTCATTTTTTCTGTTGTGTTTATGAAATCGATGAACCTTTCTTCAATTGCAACTTTCTTCAATTTACTTACCCAATAATTTCTGTTAATTGGTCTCTGTGTGATACGTTTGGAGTGCGATCAAATATTCTACTACAATATTTAGCTATTTGGATTTCTTTCATTATTTCACTTCCTACTTTTAATGCTAACAAATTAATAAATTCATTCTGAATTTCTGGTGATAAATAATTATTGTGGTGTTTAATATGCGATTCCGGAGCATTTTTCATAACAACATTAAATTGGCTGACAAATATGATCAAGTTTAAAAATATACACAATTTTTTTCTTCGGTATCGATGTTATTAGCATGTCCACGAAATGCGTGTTTGTTATTTGGAGCATTAGCAACTAAGGCCATATTGCTCCGGGAATATGCGATGATCATTCCCTGATCTTTCCGCATCCCCGTATTTGGTGGTGACGGGATCGAACCCCAGTCTAATCAAGAAGCGTGCGTTATGCACTGCTGCTTCTTCCCACCTGGCTACGGAGGCGCCAGTCCACAAAATGCCAAATTATTTTCAGCACAAAACAATATACATTTTAATACTATTTTAATATATGGTGCCATTTCGAAATTTCACTTAAAAAGTGAATTTCGTCAATTATGAGGGGGGGTATCAAAACGTTTGTACCCTTAGATAGACATAATAGGCCTAGAAAGCTGAAACTTCATAGGAAGTTTCTATGTATATAGTAACACATTTCTCTCATCTATGGATCAGTTTCTTAATGCTTTGATCATAGAAGTCTGCACTTTTTTTTGCCTGAAACTACGATTCCACTTCATTGATGGCTTCCTGAGATGAATCAAAGCGGCGTCCACACAATGGTTTCTTCATTGTACACCCAGCATTCATCATTTGTCACTGACTGATCAAAAAAGTCCCCAATACCCACATTACACAAATCCAACAGTTGGCGAGAACATTGATTCTGCAAAAGCATCAGCAATCTTTGAACCCATTATGGAGAGACCTTAGACATGTGCAGATGGTCATGTAAAATGCTGTGGGCAGACTCATAATAATTTCCACTGCACTGGTACTACACTGACAGTGGTAGAGAATGAAAAGGACCTGGGAGTAATTGTGCAGGCAGATATGAAGTTTTCTGAGTGGTGCAGATGGTCTGCAAGAGTAGCTCATAGTGTCTTGTCAATGATATACAGGAATTTTTCTAGCAGGGATAAGGAGGTGATTATCCCCTTGTATAAGGCAATGGTCAGGCCACACCTTGAGTAGTGTATACAAGTCTGGAGGCCTCATTTTAAGAAGGATGTAGAGCTGCTGGAACAAGTACAGAGAAGGGCAACAAGAAGTGAATGGAACAAAGGGGTGCTCTTACGAAGAAAGGCTTAAGTTTTGCAAATTACAGTGTCTGGAGACTAGGCACCAGCGAGGTGATGTGATTGAGGTGTATAAAGCCTTGAATGGTTTGAGCATGCTCAATGCTGATGGGATCCTTCCTCTTGCTCAGAATAATCACCTGAGGGCATAAATTCAAATTGAGGAAAGACAGATGTAGGATAGATGAGCGGAAGTTTGCCTTTAGCCAGCGGGTAGTTGGTTGGTGGAAGAGACTTCCAAACTTTATTGTGGAAGTTGATAGCCTAAATAAATTTAAGGCTGAGCTGGACAGGTATTTGGAACGAATGGAGGGGTGAAATGGGAGAGGTTTTTTTTTGGCTGATGCTGCATAAGCTTGCTTTCTTGCATCATATGCTAATGCTAATATGCAATGAAATGAATTGTCTGTCACTCAGCACCAGATGCTCAACCTTTGCAACCGTCTCAATGTCTTGGATGTTGATGGCCTTTCTTCTCTTGGTTCGTCAAAGACACTAGTACGACCACACTGGAACTCCCATTTCCACTTTTTTACAGTGTCATAGGATGCACAATTCTATCCATATTCAGCTTTCATTTCTTCGTCAATTTCCAGAGCTTTCTTGCCCTGCAAATGCAGGAACTTGATCACAGCTTGATACTCCAGTTTGCAAACCACAGCATTGATCACTGCTTGATACTTCACTTTGCAAACCGTAGCATCCTTCCTCAGATTCTAGGGTCCGCCCCTGTTGTACGGTCACCTACAGGAATGAAATTTATCAAGTTAGTTATTGAACATGTAGACAACTTATATTAAAAATGACATCTTCCTACTGATGTTTTATCTAGGTCAGGATACATATTTTTTGATAAAAAGGTGGACTACGAGAGGGTTCTCGTAGTCCACCTTTTTGAAGAGCTTTTTCTAATAATTTCCATTTTGTGAAATTTTTTGTGTTTTAACGAATTCTTGTGAAATAGAACATTTCGGTTTAGAATTTAGATGTTTGCAGTCCCTAAATCCATCTGAACTGCAAAATGAAACATTATTTGCGCTAGATACACATAAGAAGCAAGGAAAACAATATATTTTGTTTTTGTATGCATCTTTTTTTTTTTTTTTTTTTTTTTTTTTTTGCAATAAAGTAACCATTTCCTCTTTCCTTTTTTTTTTTTTTTTTTTTTTCAATACCTTAATTTTTGTATTTCCACAAATTGTTGAAACATCTGCCACTAGTGACAGTATTTACTGAACATATAGTGTACTTAACACTATATGTCCAGGACATTATTGCACTATAGGAGATTGTTTTTGTGGATATTAAAATTTTATATGGTTGAATCATTAAAATTCAGTCTTACATGTTCCTCGGGTGCCAAAATAGCTTGGCACAGAACTGATGTGGCCTGTGAATGGTGCCCATCTGATACCGGCACCAAGACGTTCCAATGCTACTGCATGAGGGGTACAAGTTGGTCAGACAACTTGAGTAGTCGAGACCCGATAATTTTCGTAAACTCAGACAAATCCTATTAATTTATTGTAATTTTTCCTTGTAGAGGATCTGCGATCTCGTTATGGATTTAAAATAAACTTTGTGGATTTTTTGAAAAGGGTAGTATAGGCAATTTTTAGGAATATTAAAGGAATATTAAAATTTAAGAATTTTATATATTTTATTTTAAGGCAGAAGATACTCTTACCTGGGGTTTTCTTCAGGGGCGGCTGCCTCCGGGTGAGGTGTAATTCAGGTGTTGAAATTGCAATTATATGGAACGAAGACAAAGGAAAAAGCCAGCTTTTGTCCTAAATCCTTGCATGGGGAGTAATTGTAGGCATAAAGGGAGATGATGTCCTGAAGCCTGATGGGGGCTTTTCTTCAAATACCATCTTCAAAGGCTGGTGAAGATTAATATCATCTTCGAAGGAGGGTGAATATGTGCTGAGGCCTTCTTTTATAGCTCGGGCACATTCCATTGCCGTATTTCAAGAGCGTGGTGGGGGGGATTGAGTAGCCGGAAAAGGGTGAAGAAAAAATTTCCCGCCTCACCGTATTACACTTATAGTTTGGGAATTTAGAAATTGTAGATGTTTTTTTTTGGTGAAAAAAAGGTAGGAAAGGGAATAAAAGGGGTTTCACTCAGAAATCCAGGTGCATGACTACCTGTCCCCATTAGTAGAGGTCCTGGATTTTGGGGGGGGGGGTGTTATGTTCTGTTGTTAAAGTTGAACTTATAAGATATTTGTTTTAGGTCCCATTCTTCAGAGATTATTATTGGTCTATGTATGTTTATTGATCTCATTGCTAGTGTCTCACTGGTTTCTAATTTAAATTTTGTGTCTTTTTTGTCAATTATTATCATGTTTTCGAAGGAGGGGTAATGTCTTGTGTCTAAGTAGTGAGCTACCAATTTGGAACTATTATTTTTTTTTTTCGGTCTGTTTTTTCTTTGTTGTTTGTGGCTACTTTTAAAGTGCTTTTATGTTTTTGGAATCTTGTATGTAGTGATGTTCTCGTGCTGCCTATATATGCAATCACAATCTGGTGTGCAGGCAATTGCATAAACCACGTTTGTTTACTGTTTGAATTATTGTTTTTTTGTTGATAGCTGAGCTTTTTAGGATGTCCATAGTTTCTTGGAGCTGCCAAAGGCTAGATTTACTCCGGAATCTTTGAAGATTTTTTTCAATGGTTGTTGGTACGTTTCAATATAAGGAAGCCCTATTCATTGTTTTTTGGTGCTTCTCATTTTGGTTTTTCTTTACTGCTTTTTTTGGCTCTATTTAAGGTGCCGTTTATAAGCCATTTTGGGTAACTGTGGTTGGAAAATCTATTCTTTAGCATTTTGATCTCCTGTTTGCATTCATCCTCTGTAGATGAATACCTGAAAGCATTGTTGATACAAGGTACAAGGATAACTGGGCAGAAAGTAGATCATAACAAGTATCAGAGAAATGTAACGGCTTCAATAGCAGTTTGTGAAGGACATCTGCAAAGGACTTATGAATCTATGAGTTGGCAACACTTCTTTGAGCATTATTTGTAACAGGTCTGTCCTGCTGAAAGAGAGTATAAATTTTTTATCGAGGTAGACATCTGAAGTGTTAAATACTTCTCCTATAAGCAGATTCCAATTGGATTCTGATGCATCTGGTAGATGTCATCAATATTTCTGCGAAAGCCTATGCAATTCCATTGGAACGTTTTTCATTGTTTAGATTTAAATAAATGAAGTGTGTTTCAGGCGGTCAATATTCATTTGATCACTCTTTGGAAAAATAGGTCTTGCATCTATTTCATCTTCTGGACGGATTGCCAGAATGCAGGCTGTGCCAAGCCAATTTAGTACCTGAGGCAAGAATGAAATATTGCGCCCTACTGTTAATGATGGCAATTATTTAATCTTTCTTTTGGCACCCCTTTCAGCTTTTAACCTGAGTCAAGAGCCTCGTTCGCTCACCCTCAGCACGGCTCTGCCAGAATGGCAGAGCCGTGCCAGAATGGCAGAAAGGTTTCAGTTTCTTCTTGACTGGAAGTTTCATTTGTATGTACAAGGAAAGAGTCAGCATGCTGTTTGCTAATGGGATCAGAGTTTTCTGTTTGAACAGGTCTTATGGTAGTTGTATGGGCAACAGGTGATAATATGATGAGTGTATTTCTAGATCTATTTGAAGTCTGCTGCTTTGAAGATTGACATACCAAAGAGAATAAAAATCGAGCTCCATTCAGAAATAGAGATGCTTGGTGGAACTGATGTATTAGTCTGAACTAATAGTGAATTAAATCTTTGAGGAGCATTGGTAAATGTACATCTTGGCATCTGTTGTTGTAATTGTTTTCTTGTTTCTGAAAATTAGACTATCTTTTCTGTCTTGTATTTCTGGATTTTTTTTTTTTCATATTTCCACTGTTCACAGAATTTAGAGAAGGCTTGATTATTTGCTTGAGCAAGAAGGCTAGAGCCTTTACAATCGGGGTAAAATGAGGACTAGGATTTATGGTCAGCCTGGGCATGCTCCTTCGATCCACAGTTAGGGAATATTGTATCACCTTGGCAGACGGCTTGAGAGTGCACAATTCCTGACACTTATAGCATTTTACTGGGTTTGGAATATACAGGTGAATGTGGCAGTTCAAATATCTGGATTTTATTGATGAAGGCAGATTTGGTGAACTAAATGTCAGTATGATGTTATTGTTTGTTTGTTATTTTGGTTTTTGGGAGCATTAGCAACTAAGGCCATATTGCTCCGGGAATATGCGGTGGTCATTCACTGACCTTTCCGCATCCTCCATATTTGGTGGTGATGGGCCCGAACCCCAGTCTAATCAAGAAGCATGTGCTACCCACTGCTGCTCCTTCCCACCTGGCTAGGAGGCACCGTCAGTATGATGCAGCAAGTTGCAATAAGTATGCCACCTTTCTTCAACATAATTCTGTTCACTTGTGTGACCTTCTGATCCTGCAATTTGATGACAAATTTCTCCTATGAGACATTCATTAGTTCCCATTCTGAGATGATATCTTTGGAAGTACTGAATGTAGCATGTGGTGACACCTTAACTGGAATTCCATCAAATGTAGTAAATTTGAGAAGGAACTCTGAGTGTTTGGAGCTGGTGGTCTCAACCAGTAGGTTAAGATGTCACACCATTCTCGCTTGGTTGCATCATCATCATCATCAGGTTGCTGAAATCCACTGAATTTGGATTTTCTATCTGAATCAGAGAAAGCAGCCATAATCCATGTTTTTCTCCTTTTTGGCCCTGGGGGTTTCACCACCCAGGTTTTCAGCTCTGCCATGGGGAGGCAGGAGCAGTGTCACAAGGTGACCAAGCAGCTTAGTTAGTTAGTAGTTAGTTAGTTAGTACTTCTAGAAAAAGGTGACTTTCCTTTCTGGGCCTCTGCCTGCTTCTTGGAGTGCAAAAAGGGCTACTCTGATATACAAATTAAAAGTAATTGTTGAAAAACAAAAAAATAGAATCTGTTCACTGAAATGCTCTTTAGACAAAACCCTTTCAGAAATGTACTATAATCGGTTTGCCACGGGCGATTTGGCACCTGGGGCCCTGTGGTTAGAGCAATCTAGGGAAAGGCTTATCAGCAGTGACTTTCATTAGTACCTCATCAGTCAGTTCCAGTAAACAGACCATCCCCTAGATTTCTGTAGCCTTAGATGAAGGGGACAAAGCATCTCCTGAAAAGTCATGTATTAATAATAATCCCTCCTCCACCATGAAATCAACTCATGTAGCCTTAATTCAAAATAAATATCTTTACATATTTCTGTATGTACTTTATCTCTGTTTTTTTTTTTTTTTTTTTTTTCCCTATTTCTACTCCTGCAATAAAGCCCTTCAAGTGTATATTTTAGGAACTATTCTAAGTACAAAAAAATAATAAATGGTTGAAAGTTATAAAGCAGCAAAACAGTTTTGAAAAAAAATTTAATACAAGTTCATAATTTTAGTACATTAATTTTTTTTCCATGTAAAAAATATTCAATATGAAACCAAAGAAACATGATTTGTGCTATTACCTGTGAAGTAGCCTGCAATGCTTCTTCCAGGGCACCTTGTCTTTCTCGAAGTATATCCTTTAAAGCATTATATCTAATATTGTCGGTGTTTAGAACATCTTGTACTGCAATTCCTTCTGCTTTCCCACACAATTTTATTAGAGCAGTGCCAGTTTTATTTAATTTATCTACCAATGGCTTGTGAACTTTTACAGACTGTAGTAAAGACTAAAGAAAAAATATAATGGATACATCTCTATTAGATTTCATTAGAAATTTAATATCTAAATAATATGATATGTATATAGATACGTAGAAAGTGAAGGAGAGGAAGGGAACGAGCTAACAAAACCGGAAATCAAAGCAACAGAAAAATTGGAAGGTACCTGAAAAATAAAAATGAAATAAAAAGACGTACTTAATGCTGTAGATCCCATGATTTCAACATCTTTAATCAGGTGTCAACCATTGAAACCACAAAAAAAGACAGCAAGAAGTAAGGCCTCTGTTTCTGATATGAAATATATGTAGCACATGATTGGAACAGTGAAGTCATACTGAAATTTGAATTAAGTGTGAGTGGAAGTAATGTCAAAAAAGTAGCGGTAGGCAAGGGTAATGCTAGACAGAGAGAGAGAGAGAGATACTACACACTACGACAGTAAGAGGCCAAAAGAATTACTGCTAGTCTGTTCAACATATTTATGGTATGTTCAGCGTTTTGGCCTCTTTCTGCATATTATCTCTCTCCACAGTCAGTATTCTGCAACGCCTCCAGTTTTTCTTTATCTTCCCTCCTTTTCCCTTTCTATGTCTCTTTTCTCTGCCACTATCGGGTCAGCCATAAAATATACTTTGGGGTTACCCTTGCCTACCACTACCTTTTGACATTACTTCCACTCGCGCTTAATTCACATTTCAATATCGCTTCGCTGTTCCAACCATGTGCTATGTATATTTCATGTCAGAAATAGAGACCTTACTTCTTGCTGTCTTTCCTGTGGCTTTGATGGTTGCTTGATGACATTGAAATAATGGGATCTATAGCATTAAGTACACTATATACAGGGTGTTTCAAAATTTATATTTAATGAACAATATGCATCAATTTAATTTTCTTAAACTCATTTTGCAGATTAAAAATAGACAATTTTTTTATAATAATTTAATTTTTCTTTTATTTTATAAATACCTCTAAAATGATGGAAAGTAAACAATTAAGTTTTGAAGAAAGAAAGAAAGAAAGAAAGGCAATTATAAAATGGTATTGGAAATATGAAAATGTCAACGTGCTTGGAAATCACAATATGGAACAAAAGGGCCCACACGTTTAAAAATTACTTGTTTCCGGGATAAATTTGAGGAGCATAGAACCATTCAGAATATCAATAACTTAGCATGAGGCAGGAAGAGAACATCAAGAAATAATGAAAACGTTGAAGCTGTAAGAAATGCAATCTTGTGCACCCCAAGAAAATCAACAAGATGGTGTTCACAATAGCTAGGTTTAAACATACAAGTATTTTTTGAATGACAAAGGAATTAAAAAATTCAACAAGAAGCAGAAAACATTTCACCTGATTTGTGCATTTCAGTATGTAGATCTGTTGAAGATAGATGCCGCTCAAGCATTAATGCTGATGGAGGGCATTTTGAACAATTAAAGTTTTATTGTTGCAAAAAAATTGTTTTTTTGTCTTCAAAGTATCAAAAAAAATTTACATTTGTATATATTGTTCATTAAATATAAATTTTTAAAGTGTGCATACATCATTTTGAAACACCTTGTCCTATATATATATATATATATATATATATATATATAATAATAATACTACGGTGCACTGCATGATTGCTTGCAACTGCTTTGACTCATAAATATTACATTTACTGTCGTTTTAACTTCCTTTTTTATCAATAATTATAATTATATATATATATATATATGTACTTCCTGTGTGTATATACAGGGTGTTTCAAAAATGATGGTCAATAATTTAGAGGTGAAAAGTACAAACTAAAATAAGCAAAAAGGTCCCAGTGAACATTGGGCCGCAAATGAACCGTTTTCGAGATAATGCACATTTTCTATTAAGATCCCACTGACTATGGGAGCTTGTTTTTTTTTTTTTTTTTTTTGGTTTTTAGGAGCATTAACAGCTAAAGCCATATTGCCCCAGGGGAATATGCGGTGGTCATTCCCTGACCTTTCTGCATCCTCCGTATTTGGTGGCACAGGATCGAACCCCGGGGTCTAATCAAGAAGAGAGAGGAAAGTGGAAAGAGAGGAAAGTGGAGGAGAAATTGTTGAGGATAAACATAAAAAAGGCACCCGGGGTGGATGGGATCTATCCAGTTATATTAAAGGAGGCAGCAAAGGAAGTAAGCAAACCCCTAGATATAATTATGAGAGCTTCTTTGGACTCAGGGGAGGTACCCATGGACTGGAGATGTGCAAATGTAACCCCAATTCACAAAGGAGGATCAAAGGCTGACACAAGTAATTATAGACCTGTTAGTTTAACTTCGGTTCCAGGAAAATTAATGGAGGCACTGGTTAAAGAAGCACTGCAGGATCATCTGGACAAGAATTCAGTTATAGCTCAGACACAGCATGGGTTTGTTAAGGGCAGGTCTTGTCTGACCAATTTGATTGGATACTATGATGTAGTCACAAAAGAACTGGATGCAGGGAATAACTTTGATATTATATATTTGGATCTTAGAAAGGCTTTTGATACTGTTGCGCATGGAAGACTGCTGCACAAATTGGAGAAGTGTGGCATTCGAGGCAAATTGCTGCTATGGATAAAGGGATGCTTGAGTGGCAGAAGACAGAGAGTGGTAATCAATGGACACTGCTCAACGTGGACTAATGTTATTAGTGGAGTTCCTCAGGGTTCAGTGTTGGGTCCATTGTTGTTTTCTGTATTTATAAATGATATTGATGATGGTGTATCAGGCTTAATGTCCAAGTTTGCAGACGATACAAAGGTTGGCAGGGTTGTTAAGGACACTACTGATACTATGCTGCTGCAACAGGATCTGGAAAGGTTGAGCAGATGGGCTGAGAGGTGGCAAATGAAGTTTAACATTGACAAATGTAAAGTACTACATATGGGAAACAGTAACCCCAGATCAACGTATCAACTCTGTGGTACTACGCTGACAGTGGTAGAGAATGAAAAGGACCTGGGGGTAATTGTGCAGGCAGATATGAAGTTCTCTGAGCAGTGCAGACGAGCTGCAAGAGTAGCTCATGGTGTCTTGTCAATGATATACAGGAATTTTTCTAGCAGGGACAGGGATGTGATTATTCCCTTGTATTAGGCATTGGTCAGGCCACACCTTGAGTACTGTATACAGGTCTGGAGGCCTCATTTCAAGAAGGATGTAGAGCTGCTGGAACGAGTACAGAGAAGGGCAACAAGATTAGTGAATGGAACAAAGGGTTGCTCTTACGAAGAAAGGCTTAAGTTTTGCAAATTACAGAGCCTGGAGACTAGGCATCGCCGAGGTGATCTGATAGAGGTGTACAAGGCTTTGAATGGCTTGAGCATGCTCAATGCCGATGGAATTCTTCCTCTTGCTCAGAATAATCACCTGAGAGGGCATAAATTCAAATTGAGGAAGGACGGATGTCGGATAGATGTGCGGAAATTCGCCTTTAGCCAGCGGGCAGTTGGTTTGTGGAATAGACTTCCATCGCTTGTTGTTGAAGTTGATAGCCTAAACAAATTTAAGGCTCAGCTGGACAGGTATTTCGAACGAATTGAGGGGTGAAATGGGAGTAGTGGTTGTTTTTTTTTTTTTTTTTCTTTTTTTTTGGCTGATGCTGAATAAGCTTGCTTTCTTGCATCATATGCCTCTACTAATGCTACTAATGCTAATGCTAAGAAGCGTGTGCTACGCACTGCTGCTCCCGCCCACCTGGCTATGGAGGCGCCGACTATGGGAGCACTAGTTTAGCAAAAGCTGTGAATCCTTTGGTAAGGATGGTTTTATTAAACAGAAGATAATACATTTTTAATTTTTGGTTTCAACACCACAGGATTTTACAGATGTTACATGTTACGGTATGTTACAAAAGGTGTTCAAAATGCTGTCCTTGCACCTATACGCAGCTTTGTAGTCTTCTCTGCATTGAGTTGCAAATCCTCACAGGCATTCCTGTTCTGATTTGCTGAAAGGCTTCTTCAACACGACGCTGCAATTCCTCAACTGTGTTAATGTCAGAAGTGTACACCAAGCTTTTTACATGACCCCAGATACAAAAATCCACAGGATTTAAGTCTGGTGATATGGGAGGCCACATTACAAGCCCACCTCTACTTATTCACCATTGACTATAACTTCTAATTAGATACCAAGTCACAACTTGAGCAAAATGTGCCGGTGCACCATCATGAATAAACTACATGTTCTGGCGCTGCTGAAATAGAACATTATCATCATCAAGGAGGTCTGGAAGAACATTCTGCAGGAACTGAAGGTACAGCTCTCCTATTAGCCTGTTTGACAGATAGTGTGGTCCAATTAGATGGTCTCCTAGTAGTCCTGCCCAGATATTTGTTTTTGTTGTTTGTTAGATTTATTGGTGCATCAGCAACTTAGGCTATATAATACACTAATTACTGTCTGATATTTTCTTCGTTTTTCTTACAGGAGATAGGGGTTCAGATAAGGTGATATTTATTAATAAATTTTAGAAAAAGAAAAACGTCATTCATGTTCTCTCGATCTAATAGGACACACTGTAGTGTTAAATGATTGCAATTATGAAAATTAGAGGAAAAAGCTGTTTTCCATTCTTTTTGATATTGCGGGCATTCTATGATGATATGCTTTACTGTTAGTGGGCATAAACAATTACTGCATTGTGAAGGGTCACTGTTTGTTAGTAGATAGATATGAGTGAGGAAAGTATGACCAATGCGTAATCTGGCTAGAATAGTTTGTTCCTTTCTGTTTCATCTCAGGCTGGATTGCCACTGTTTAGGTTCTCTCTTGATTTCAAAAAGTTCATTATTTGTCTGATCTTTCCACAAGCGTGTCCACACTTCTTTATATGTCTGTTTGATAAAGGACTTCTGATCACTATAAGGAGTCCTGAAATTAGATGGCATCACATTTATAGCACATTTAGCAGCTAAATCTGCCTGCTCGTTTCCTAGGATTCCAATGTGTCCAGGGATCCAGCAAAATATTACGAGCTATCCACGTCCATGAAGAGCTAATAACTGTGCCAAAATTTTCTGTATCAGAGGATGACTAGGGAAGGATTTACACTGTAGAGCATTAACAGCACTTAACGAGTCCATATATATGATGGATTTAGTGTATGAAGCTTCTTTTATATTATCTAGGGCTAGTAGAATACCATATAACTCTGAGGTATAAGTACTCCATTCTGGTGGGAGCTGTCTGGAGATGGTGGCATTTGGTAGTACTACAGCTGTGCCAAATTTATTACCAGTTTTGGATCCATCCGTGTATAGTTGAATGAAGCTGCTAAACTCGGTGGAGTGAGCCATATGTATTTGACTAATGTTGATATCGGGGAAGTTATTCTTTCCCCATTGCTGAAAATGTCTATCAATATGTACTGGAGGCAATTTCCATGGCTGAGTTTCCATGCTAGTATCCTGGAGAGTTTTAGAAAACTTCAGGCTCCAGCTTGTGATCAAAGCTTGAAGCCTAATGCCAGATGGTTTGTTGTAATGCCGTTTAGTTTGATAGATTTCTCTCCATTTTGGCATGAAGAGGCATTGCCAGATGGGATGATGTGGGAGACTGTTGATTTTGGCTGCATAATTTAGTAGTAGAGTTTCTCAACTAAGGTGTAATGGTGGTTCATAGGCTTCGGTATAGAGACTTAAGATTGGTGATGTGCGAAAAGCCCCCAGTGCAACTCTTAGTGCACTGTGATGTACAGGATCGAGCCATTTCAATACGCTTGGCCTGGCTGAGTCATATGCAGGAGACCCATAGTCTTACTGGGATCTGATCAGTGAGCGGTATAGATGTAACAGCACGTAACGATCTGCACCCCATGACATAGAAGAAATTACCCTGAGAAGATTTAGTTTTCTAAGACAACTTGTACGAATATGTTTTATATGTTCTAGGAATCTAATACTAGGTTGGAAAGTAATACAATGAGAATCCAACTGAAGGTCTGGATCCAGATGTAAAGAACGTTTGAGACAGAAGTGCACAGCAGTCGTTTTTGGTTTAGAAAGCCGGTATCCATTATTTTTGACCCAAGAGACTATTTTGTTAATGGTGCCTTGTAGCTGTCTTTCAATAAGTCTCATATTTTGAGAATGACATGACATGGCAAGATCGTCAGTGTACAAGTATGCGTCAACTGTGTTAGGTATGCACTTGGTAATAGAATCAATCCTAATGGCAAAGAGTGTGGTGCTCAACACTGATCCTTGGGGAACTCCCTCTTCTTGTACATATGCTCGAGATAATGAAGAGTGGAATCGGACCTGAAAGGATCTATTGCCCAGAAAGTTCTTAATAAATTTTGGGAGATGACTCCAAAGTCCAGATTTATGCAAGTCCTGAAGAATCCCATATCGCCAAGTTGTATCAAAAGCTTTTTCGATGTCAACATATATCATGACTAGGTGTTCATTTCTCAGGAATGCGTTCTGGATATTTATTTCGGCCTTGATAATGAGATCAAATGTACATCTTTTTCTCCGGAAACCACACTGACTTGGACCTAGAATGTTTTGAATCTCTAAAAACCATGTCAGTCTGGCGTTAATCATTTTTTGCAATGTTTTTCCCAGACAACTGGTTAGAGAAATAGGATGATAATTTGTGGGATCTGTGTGGTCTTTCCCTGGTTTCGGGAAGGCTAGCACATAAGAATGGCACCAGCTAGCGGGGTAATGCTCCTCTAAGAAAATTCTGTTATACAGTTGTAAGAGGACAGTTAATGATTCCTCACTTAAATGACAGATCATGGTGTAATAAATCCCATCCAGACCTAGAGAACTCTTTTTCGCCCGTGCAAGTGCATTACGCAATTCGTTCATGGTCAGAGGCAGATTATAAGAATGAAGGATGGCAGTATTAAAATTTAGTTTGCATTTTTCTGTCTGGGATTTTAACAATTGAAATGCTGGTTCATATGTGGCAACAGCTGAAAGTGTTTCAAACGAAGTACCTAAGGCACTGGCAATTTCTATAGGTTCAGAGATTTCCTTCACTTTTACAAGTAAAATAGGAGAAGTTGTCTGCGAGTATTTACCATTAATTCTTTTGATTTTTTTCCATATTGTAGAAGTATCTGTGGATCTGTTTATGGTGGAGGTATAATGCGCCCATGCTTCTTTTTCACTCTCTCATCTTATATGACGAGCTTTAGCTCTGACTCTCTTAAACTGTAGGAGGTTAGCTGTGGTTGGATGTTTTCGAAAAATATTTTTTAGCACTCTTTCATTCTTTGTTCCACCACATTTTTGGATGAAGCCGGATTTTGGATGATGATTTTGGTATAGCAGTCTCATATGCTTTCATTATTTTATCTGTAATGTAGCTTACTGCAGAATCAATTGTGTAGGTTGCTATGAAGACAGTATATAAATGAGCTATTTCTTGGTATTTAGTCCAGTTAGCCTTAGCAAATTTCCAGGTTGTCCTAATGTTACTCTGAGGAGTAGAACTTATACAGAAAGTACAGATGATAGGAAAGTGATCACTACCACGAGAGTTATTAGTAACAGTCCAGTCTATGAGAGGAAATATCACTGGAGAGCATATTGAAAGATCAATAGCAGAGGTTGGGCCAGATGATAAATGCACGTATGTGTGAGCACCAGTGTTTAAAATAGTCAGGAGTCAGGTTATGTTTATCTAAAATTTTTTCAATTATCTGTCCTCTGGAGTCAAGATGTTGAGAACCCCATAGCAGGTGATGGCCATTCCAGTCACCCATAATACAAAAGGGGGCAGGTATTTGCATTACTAAATTATCTAAATCAGCAAAGGTATATGTATGATTTGGTGATAGATACAATGAGACTAATGTTATTGTGATTCCAAAGGTGACACGGACAGCAATTGCCTCTAAAGATGTTTGCAGGGGGATAGGTCTTGAGGGCACCAAAGAGTTCACTATGAGTGCTACTCCTCCATGAGCTAAATTAGATGAGTTTCTATCTTTTCTATACATATTGGAATGCTTAATTGTCATAGATATTGCATTTGTGAGTTTTTTTTCTTGAATGCATACTGCAACAGGCTTATATTCAGATAGGAGATTGTAAAAGTTGTCAAAGTTAGCACGGAGCCCACGACGATTCCACTGAATAACTGTATCCATTGTTTAGTTTTAGCTAGTGTCTGCTAACTTTCGTGAGGTAGTTTGCTTATGCCTGTCTATTTTTCCTTTTTCCTTCTTTGAGAAGACTGGTCTGCTTGTGTCAATGTCACCTTCTGGATGAATTTCAAGAAATGTGTCATCTTCATCCGCTTTTTCATCGGTGTCCATGGTATCAGATCTGAATGTGTGTGTATCAGGTTCTTTCAGAGCTCTTAGTTTGTATTTTCGGTTGCTGATTGGAATTCTTATCTGGAGGTATTGTTACCGGTGTATTTACTTCTTGGGTTGCATATTTGGAGGGAGATTGTTCTTTTAATGAAGTAAGTAATGATTTCACCAACCAGATATAGAGATATTTGGAGGGACGGAGCAGTCAGTCTGAGTTGATATTTAGCGTAGCTGTTGAGTAACGGAGGCGTACGTAGATGATTTAGTAGGAATTGCAAAGTGTTTCTTTGCCTCTTGGTACAACACTTTGTTCTCTATTTTATATTTTATATTTCTGAATGTTCTTCTCTCTTTTCCACTGGATACAGTCCTTAGAGAAGGCAGAATGATTTCCATGGCAGTTAGGACAGTTTTGGGTTTCATTATTACAGTCCGTATGTGTGTGTGTGTGTGTTCTTTTGAACCACAAGAAGCACAAGTGACTACACCTCTGCACACAGTTTGCGAATGACCGAATTTTTGGCACTTAAAGCACCGGACTGGGTTGGGAATGTACGGTCGAACATGGCATCTAAGGTATCTAGCTTTTATAGTTGTGGGGTGATTTGGTGACTTAAATGTCAATATGACTGTTCGGACAGGCTCTCCATCTTTTTTGATGACAATTCTTTTTGCCTGGACTACATTTTGGTTGCTTAATTCACAGACAAGTTCATCCTCTGATACATTTAGAAGATCCCATTCAGATATTATCCCTTTAGAGGAGTTCAAGGTAGCATGTGGGGTAACCTTTGTGGTAATTCCACTAAAGGTAGATATTTTCAAGAGTCTTTCAGCATGTCTGTGTTCGCTCATCTCCACTAATAGGTCTCAGATCTTAGTCGCCGGACCATTTTTGGAGGGCCAGCCACATTTTCGAGACATTTCTGAATCAAAAATGGGGAGAGCTTACTCAATGTGGTTGGTCTGTGGAGGAATGCAATATTAAGAAGAGCGGAACAGAAAAATCTGCTCCTTCTTTTTTTTTGTCTCTTAGCATGGGATTTATTCAAATTATCATGGTCATCATGTCTATTTGAATCTGGATCAAGAGATCCATAGTTGGACTGTTTTGTGTTGTCCACAGTTGCTCCTTTTAGTCCCGAGAGAGTGGATTTCTTCTCCCAGGCTTCCAGCCCCGCCTCGTGGAGGAAGGAGCGGTGCCACCAGTGACCAAGCGATAAGGTTGTTAGTGTTAGTGCGTTAGTAGATTAGTCTTATATACAAGAAGTAAGCAAAGGAAGTAAGCAAACCCTTAGCCATAATTATGAGAGCTTCCTTGGACTCAGGAGAGGTACCCATATACTGGAAATGTGCAAATGTGACCCCAATTCACAAAGGAGGATCAAAGGCTGACACAAGTAATTATAGACCTGTGAGCTTAACTTCTGTTCCAGGAAAATTAATGGAGGCACTGGTTAAAGAAGCACTGCAGGATCATTTAGACAAGACTTCAGTTATAGCTCGGACACAGCATGGTTTTGTTAAGGGGAAGTCTTGCCTGACCAATTTGATTGGATATTATGATGCAGTCACAAAAGAACTGGATGCAGGGAATAGCTTTGATATTATATACTTGGATCTTAGAAAGGCTTTTGATACTGTTGCACATGGAAGACTGCTACACAAATTGGAGCAGTGTGACATTGGAGGCAAACTGCTGCTATGAATAAAGGGGTGGTTGAGGGGGAGAAGACAGAGAGTGGTAATCAATGGACACTGCTCATTGTGGACTAATGTTATTAGTGGAGTCCCTCAGGGCTCAGTGTTGGGTACATTATTGTTTTCTGTATTTATAAATGATATTGATGATGGTATATCAAGCTTAATGTCCAAGTTTGCAGACGATACAAAGGTTGGTAGGGTTGTCAAGGACACTACTGACACTATGCTGCTGCAACAGGATCTGGAAAAGTTGAGCAGATGGGCTGAGAGGTGGCAAATGAAGTTTAACATTGACAAATGTAAAGTACTACACATGGGAAACAGCAACCCCAGAGCAACGTATCAACTCTGTGGTACTACACTGACAGTGGTAGAGAAGGAAAGGGACTTGGGGGTGGTTGTACAGGCAGATATGAAGTTCTCTGAGCAGTGCAGACGGGCTGCAAGAGTAGCTCATGGAGTATTGTCAATGATATACAGGAATTTTTCCAGCAGGGATAAGGAGGTGATTATTCCCTTGTATAAGGCAATGGTCAGGCCACACCTAGAGTACTGTATACAGGTCTGAAGGCCTCATTTCAAGAAGGATGTAGAGCTGCTGGAACGAGTACAGAGAAGGGCAACAAGATTAGTGAATGGAACAAAGGGGTGCTCTTACGAAGAAAGGCTTAAGTTTTGCAAATTACAGTGTCTGGAGACTAGGCACCAGCGAGGTGATCTGATAGAGGTGTATAAAGCCTTGAATGGTTTGAGCATGCTCAATGCTGATGGGATCCTTTCTCTTGCTCAGAATAATCACCTGAGAGGGCATAAATTCAAATTGAGGAAAGACAGATGTAGGATAGACGTGCGGAAATTTGCCTTTAGCCAGCGGGTGGTTGGTTGGTGGAACAGACTTCCATCCCTTGTAGTGGAGGTTGATAGCCTAAATAAGTTTAAGGCTCAGCTGGACAGGTATTTTGAACGAACAGAGAGGTGAAGTGGAAGTGGGTTTTTTTTTTTTTTTTGGCTGCTGCTGCATAACCTTGCTTTCTTGCATCAAATGCCTCTACTAATGCTAATGCTAAAAAGAAGAAAGGTGGCTTTCCTTTCTGTTGAGTAGGCTGACTTCTTTACTTTAGAAGAGCAAAATTATATAACTTTGGAAATTAGAAAGTAACGCTCAACTACAGTCAATTGCTCTTTTAAGGAAATCGCTTTCAAATCACTGAAGAATCGCTATAGCCACTCGCTTGGCACTCAGGGCCACCCAGATATTTATCGAGAAACGTTGCTGATGTCATGACTCATGAATTGCATTAGGATTTTCGTCGGACCAAGTGTGTCAGTTATGAAAATTAAAAATACCATCATGAGTAAACCCAGCTTCATCAGTGAACAAAATGTTGTTTAAAAATTGGAGGTTCAGAACACATACTGTTCTTGCATCCACTGGCAGAAGTTCCCTCTGGAGGGTAGTCTGTATTGCTGAGACCTTGTACACGACGGATATGGTAGGGGTAAGTAATTTCAGATATAAAATTCGCCACACAATGCTATGACTCAGTACATACTCCATACTGCCCATATTCTCTAAGGCGTTAATGTACCCCGATGAATGTGCGCCTGTTGGTCTGCCTTTGGCGGGGAAATGCTTCTTGGTACAAATGTGCAGCCTCGAGTGCAGAGCCGTTGGCTTTACCATACATGAAGTGCATGTCCGCATACTCTTTGTTGCTGTAACCTCTTTTCTTTGACAAGTACTAGTATGCCTGCTATGTCTCAGAGCACTGAGAGAGAGAGAGAGGAAGGGAGAGAATGAGCATAACCTAACCTAAACAAACAAATCAGTGGTGGATCCCAACTAGAAATGTGCAATATCTTGAAAACAATTCACTTAAGGACACATGTTGTTGTTTGGTTTTTAGGAGCATTAGCAACTAAGGCCATATTGCTCCGAGGATATGCGGTGGTCATTCCCTGACCTTTCCGCATCCTCCGTATTTGGTGGTCATGGGCTTGAAGGACCCATGTTCACATTTAAATTATTGACCATCACTTTTGAAACACCCTGAATGTACATACATATATATATATATACAAACATACACAGGAAGTCCTCATATTCATCATAGCAACATTCCTAGAACCACAACGAACAACAGGACACTGATCAACCCTATATTGACTTACATATGCCAGGTATTCCATGAAAAAAGGTCGAAAGGCAAAAAACAACAACAACAAATAAAACCCGAAGTATTTTGATCTTAAAGAACATCTGTGTAAAAAGCACAGATGTTCTTTAAGTTCACATTTATCACTTTTAATAGAGTATAAAAATATTACTAAATAGAAAAACAATTGGTGGCTCAACTCATTTCTCGCTCCATGTTCGTTTTTACTTCTAACCTGTAATAATTCATATAATATAAGATGTAACAAAAATTCACTGGTTTAGAGTTGCCAGCTGTTTTTTTTTTTTTTTTTTTTTCTTATTATAAATTTCATGTAATATAAGCTGTAAAATAAATAAAAAAGAAAGTCATTAATTTATTTCTGCATGGATTCATTTGTTTCTCAAGGATTCATGCAGCCTCATGTTTTTTTAAAGAAAACAAGAAACAGGACCGATTTCTGGTTATTTCATTTGTTTTGTTTCTCTTTGTAAAATTCTTTGTAAATAAACTGCATTTAAAGCAATTAAACCATTCATGATTAGCACTGAAAGCTTCTTCATTGCTTTATGTGCATATATAAACTTCATATGAAAGTAAGGACATTAAGGTTGCAATGAAAGTAATAACAAATCTCGAGAAATTTTCTATAAATACAAAAAGCAAACTGATTTAAATAGCAATATGACTACTGAGCTGTCATAAACTACGACATGTACATGACAGACAAGCAGAAACAAATTAATGAAACAATGAGGCAATGAATAATGAGGACTTATTCATTGCCTCATTGTACATATATATATATATATATATATATATACAGGGTGTCTCAAAAATATTGGTACAAACGTTTAGGGGAGGTAGGTAACATCTAAAGGAATGTGAATCGCATAGGAACCCATAACCGGAAATGTCACAGGAAAGTAGTAGCAGAGGCACAAGAAGCAGAAATGACACAAGACAGTAATTAGTGGCAAACATTTATTTGACATAATATTAACAATGGAGTACAAGATGGATGCATTTCATGATGTTACAACAGATGCTCGAAGGTTCCACCATGAGACGTGATGCATGCGTGATACCGATGTAGCATGGATTAGCAGGCACGGTCGAACACACCTGGAGTTTCTTTGACAGTAGCAGCAGTGCAGACGAGGTTCGCCACGAGATCCATTTCCATCTCCACAGGCGATTCATACACGATAGATTTGAAGGCACCCCACAGAAATAAATCAAGGCCTCGATAAATCAGGTGAGCGTGTGGGCCAGGCAACGGGTCCACCATGGCCAATCCATCGACGTCCAAAATGCCTGTTCAAATGGTCACGAAGGGCACCTGCCCTTCCATAATGGGCAGGCGCCCCGTCATGTTGAAACCAAATGTTGCGTCTCACATTTGCAGGAACATCGTCAAGTAACCCTGGTAAAACTTGTTCAAGAAAGATCCGATATTTAGCGGAGTTCATGCGGGATGGTAACAGGTATGGGCTGACTAAGCAGTCACCGACCATACCCGCCCACACATTTATTGCGAAGCGATGTTGTGCTGCATGGGGGCACACACCGTGTGGGCCCTCTGCTAATCTAGGTGCATGTCTGCCAGCTCACAGTTCGTATATCGATGCATGCTCTTCGTACGGCGACTACTGCTTGAATGAGTAAACCAGAAATTTTCCCTCTTGCGAACTGATGAACAGCGCCGTGTACCGACTTACGGTGACGTTTCCGGTTATGGGTTCCTGTGTGATTCACATTCCTTTAGATGTACCTACCTCCCCTAAACGTTTGTACCAATATTTTTGAGACACACCCTGTATATATATGTTATTTGTAAGGAAATTTTTAGGGAATTTTTGCAAAATTAATTTGTATGAACATACTTACCTGTCTTGAGACTGGCTACATCGATAGAGCTAGTAAGTTTATATTTATTTAATATGAATGTTGCGTTATAGTTAAGAGTCAATGTCTGGCTGTTTAGCTAATGGGAGGCAAAGTTAGGAAGGAAATTAGGATAGAAATAGACACTCCTGCCCTCGTATTGCACTAATAGCTCAGTGCTATTAGTGCAATATGCTCTGGGAGTGCAAGTTCCCGTCTGTGTTAGTAACGGCCCTGGATATGGAAGGTTTTGCATTTTGAAGTGGTTGTCTGTATATCTACTGTAATTTTATGTTTCTAATTATGCTTAATATCAATGTATACTCTTATACTTAAATTAAAACTAAAGTTATTTTCAATTTAACTTTAGAAATTATAAAATTAGTGGGTAACTGGCTGATATATGTAATTTTATAATTTTAAAATTTAAATTGAAAATAACTTTAGTTTAAATTAAGTATAAGAGTATACATTAATTTTAAGCATAATTAGAAACATAGATAATGGTAGACATAGAAACAACCACTTCCAAATTCAGAAACCTTCCATATCAAGGGCAATTACTAACACAAACAGGAACTTGCACTCCCAGATTACCTGAGCACCAGCTTTATATTCTTCAGTCAATACTTTTTACCTTCCTACCTCTAAAATTCTTCTACACTCTGAACTATTAGTGCAATACAAGGGCAGGAGTGTCTATTTATATCCTAATTACCTTCCTAACTTCGCCTCCCATTAGCTAAACAGTCGGACTTGACTAACTATAATGCAACATTCATATTAAATAAATAAATATATATATATTTATATAATATAGAAATATAGAAATTATTTCTTTAGCTGTTGTGGTAAAATAAGAGTTAGAACTTTAGAATTTTTAGAATTATAGAATTTTTAGAATATTAGAATTATATGGGTTCAAGAGGGTGAAAAATTACAGTTTCAGTACAGTGAGACACCAGTGCACCTGCCTCAATGCAGGGTAGGGTGAGGTGAGCAAAAGGCCTGAGAGAGCGTTCTACGAATTTCTGATTTGGGGGGGGGACAAAGGAGAACAAAAGTATGGGTAACACATGGAATGTTTATGAAAATATAGTGAATACTTAGAATGTATAATTAGAAAGTATAAGACCCACATTTCGGCCAGCTGTAAGCATCTATAGTCAAGAAGTGGTAGTAAAATTAAATAAATTATAATTTTAAAGAAAAGTAAATAACTAGTTTTTGAATAATAATGGCTATTTTATACGTAATGCACAGCGGTCAATAAAGATTAATGCAAATGAATTATAATTAATAACAAAAAAATATATATATAGTTAATGAATAAGTAAATAAAGGATAATAATACATCAAGGTATATGCTATCTTATCAAGAGGCCACAACATGACTGTGGTTTCTAATTTAAACAAAAGTTGAGAAAATTCACTCAAAAAATAACCCCCCACTACTCACATTATAGCAGATGGTTTAAATGCATAATGCTGGATAAAGTGTAAGAAATTGAGAAAAGCTATTTATATTTAATTCTTTCCTTCATCTATCATATTAGTCTAACACTATTAATTAACTATTATTGGTGCAAATTAGGGAACTACAAGTAATAAACGAAAATGGACAGGTCAATTCTACTGACAAGGGAGTTGAGGAGGAGGAGCAGAGAAAGAAGTTAACATATAATTTTTGCAGAATTAATGCAAGCACTGGAGGCAACTATAAAGTTTTATAAGAATCAGAAGGATATTACATATTAGTAGACAAGCTAAGTAATACATGTGAAAAAAAATAAAACTCACTTCTAAGTTTTGCAAAGTATAAAAAAATAAACAAACAAGTAATAACAGCAAAAGCGATTCAAGTCTCTCTTCGTTTCATACTATTCAAAGTACAGTTGGTGGTAGTGCAAAATCAGAGTTGCATATTTGAAAAACAATATAAAAAAATTCCCATGACCAGTACAGTTTTAAAACACCATTATCATGGCATTATCTAATAGTCAATGTTGTTTTATATAGATTACTTATACATTAACATATTTGTAGTTGTTGCACAAAATCATTTACACAATATTGTTATTCTCATTGTTATTTTTTGTTGTTGTTGTTGTTGTAGTTATGGATTTATGGTGCATTATCTACTTTACTTTGCTCATATTTGTAAATGTGATGCACACATACCCGGCCATCCACACGGTGCAACAGGAAACATGATTCATCGCACCAGACGACCTTCTTCCATTCAGTCATTCAAGGTCCAGTTTCTATGCTCG
The DNA here is from genome assembly GCF_048544385.1 of Mastigoproctus giganteus. Lineage (NCBI taxonomy): Eukaryota > Metazoa > Arthropoda > Arachnida > Uropygi > Thelyphonidae > Mastigoproctus > Mastigoproctus giganteus. The sequence goes on from NC_143583.1 coordinate 218,499,166, forward strand.
TGTGGTCATTGTAGGCAATGTTGCCGGTGAACCGTGGTTAGCATGGGACTTGGAACGGCCTGTGGCTACACATCCCCATATTCAGCAGGATTCGATGTACTGTGTGTTGTGACACATTACTCCTGTCAGCAGCATTCCAATTACCGGCGAGTTGCACCACAATCGCCCTTCTGTTGCCACGTACCATCCGGGAGAGCCTTCACTCACCTTGAGCATCGATGACCCGGTTGTCCAATACTTCACCAGCATTTCGTGGGCTTTCCCCTCCTCTAACCATTTTCAGTAGGTACTAACCTCGGCTAATCATCAGTACCCCACCAGACGTGCCGGTTTGGATATGCTCTGACTCAGTCATCTGGCCATTAACATTTGGCCTTTGTCAAACTCGCTTAACTCCGCTGCCTTTCCCATCTGAAGAACAATAGTAACACTGATTAACAGAACTCAGTATCAGGTGTTTTTTATACCATGTCCCGGCCCGTGCACGTGCCATAGTTCACCTGCAGTTGTTTAAATTTGCATAACGACTTGCTGATCATAACGTTTTGGCTCATCAGTGTATAAAACTTTATATATTCACTCTCTACCACTGCCAGTGTAGTACCACACAGTTGATACGTTACTCTGGGGTTACTGCTTCCCATATGCAGTATTTTACATTTGACAATGTTAAACTTCAGTTGCCACCTCTCAACCCATCTGCTCAACTTTTCTAGATCCTGTTGCAGCAGTTTGCTGTCATTAGTGTCATTAACAACCCTGCCACCCTTTGTATCGTCTGCAGACTTGGACATTAAGCCTGATACACCATCATCAATATCATTGATGAATACAGAAAACAACAATGGAACCAACACTGAACCCCGAGAAACTCAACTAATAACATTAGTCCAAGAAGAGCAGTGTCCATTGATTACCACTCTCTGTCTTCTCCCACTCAACTATCCCTTTATCCATAGCAGCAATTTGCCTCTAATGCCACACTGCTCCAATTTGTGCAGCAGTCCTCCATGTGCAACAGTAACAAAAGACAGTAACAAAATACAGTAAAACCTCCGTTTAATGGACTAATAGGGGAGAAGGGGTGTCCGTTGATGCCAAAAATCCGTTAAATCGAATGTAACCTGGGGGGAAGGAGCATTTTTTATTGTTCTTAATGTAAAAAGCAAAAAAAATAGCTTTAATACAATACACAGTACTGTACAATATAAAATTATGTTGCAATTTGGCATTTGATTTACAGATATCAGAAACAGTTTGATTTTTTATGCCATAAATTTCACAAACATGTGCTAATGAGATGCCTTGTTCTAAATTCTTAATTAGATCTAATTTCTGTGCCACATTTAGCTTTCTTTTAACTCCTTTCTCAATTGATGCCATTTTGAATTGTAAGGACTGCAAAATTATTTAATAAATAAAGTCATGATTCAGAAATAACAGAAACTCTCTTTATACAACCTGACCTCACGTTAGCTTGAGGCAGACAGACCGAAACAAAGCGAGTTGCTAGACCTGCAGTTCAGTGCTCGGAGTCACGTTCAGCTCGGAAGTCACCGCCTGCTCTTATCTGTTATTGCAATCTGGAAAACAGCTATTTGAACACGTTTCCAGAAAGAATAAAAATCAATTTCCTGAATTTGATTATAAAAATAAGGGTAGGTAATTATCAAAACAATAATGGAAATAAGTAATTATTATTAATTTTTAATTAATAATAACACTGAAGTTTTGTATAACCTAAAAACATATTATGGTTGAAATTAATATGTACATTACTGTATTATTATTTGCCTGGTCCATTAAATCCGAAATCCTTTACATCAGGGTCCATTAAATTGAGGGTTTACTGAATATGATATCAAAATTATTCTTTGCATCCAGTTCCTTTATGACCAACCCACAAATTCTGGTCAATCTCTGGAAAATTAAAATCCCCCATTGCAAGACACTCTGATTTACTGGCCCACTATTTCTCTGCACAATTGCTCATTATACTCATCAGATTCATTAGGCCTATAACACACACCTATTCTCATTTTTCCTTTCCCAGAACTGCCAAACAGACTCAACATTGCATTGTCCAGCTACATCAATTGGATGCACTTCCTTAGATTTTATGTGTTTGTTAACTAACAGCATAACCCCTCCTCCCTTCCTGTACACATTGTACTCCACAAATTCCAATTCTGCACTGCTTATGTCTGTGTGACACCGTATCTCTTATGTCCCAACAATATCTGCCTTTGATGTCTTGATTAGCACTTCGAGCTCATCAAATTTATTAATTGTACTCCTAGCATTGGTGTTCATGCAAGTATACATGCACCTGTTTCTATTCTTAGTTACCCTAACACAGCCCATGTATTTACTTATTTAATTATGACTCCCAGCAGTCCTCGAAATCCCCATTGCCTTGCTTTCCAGTCTGCTGCTCATTTCAATAAAAGCAGTCCAAGAATCACTTTCACCTCTGCTAGTGGCTACTGTTAATCTATTAGTCCATGAATCCGCCAAAGCTAGCAGTTTTCCAACCCACCTAACTCTGCCTCAATAGCATCAGCAAATATTCTTGCACCCTTTATATTTAAGCGTATCCCATCCCTGTAGAAGCAGTCTCTCCTGTTATCAAGCACAGACCAGGCTGAGAAAAATTCTACCCCTTTGAGCCTTGCACAATCTCTTCAGGACCAAATTGATCGACATGCTCTCATGTTGGCACTGTACACGTTGGCACTAATGATAGTAAGAGTAGGAGACCAGCGGAATTACATAACAAGTACAGTCAATGCTGAAAAAAAGCGGTTGGGTTAGGGTTGAATTTGAAAGTGTCTGCATTTCTGCCAGGCATGACAGGAAGGAATATATGCCTGGCAGAAATGCAGACACTTTCAAATTCAACCCTAACTCAACCGCTTTTTTTCAGCATTGACTGTACTTGTTATGTAATTCCGTTGGTCTCCTACTCTTACTATCATTAGTGCCAATGTGTACAACAATATCATCCTTTGTGCCCTTAAAGTTTGATACCTGCCCTACAAAGTCATCAACCTTTGCCTCTGGCAGACGTACCCTGATCCTGTTCCATCTATCCTTTTTGCATAATATGGTCCCCATTTCCCTGACAACAGAGTCACCTACAACAACTAGTTCTTTTGGGACCAGCGCATTCTGCCTTGGGGGTTGCCACTGTGTTGCGTGATGTTCAAGTGCAAGCTCTAGCACTGATGTGGGCAGCTAAGAGTTTGATGGGCCCATTGTTTTAAATCCTTTGAGGGCATCCCCCTTTTCCTTCAAGCTCTCATATTGGTCCATAACAACTCTGAGTTGGCGCCTGATTTCCTTACACTCCTTACATCGTGCACACAAACAAAGACATTTTCCTTGTCAATATCATGTCCTGTTCCTGATTGTTCCACAAACATCAAACAAGCAGTGCATTTCAAAAGTCTGTGATTCAGAGGACAGCCACCCCTCCTCACTTCTCACCTGAGCCACAGCACTCCCATTAGTTTTAGCCCTGCTTTGCTTTGCTGCTCTGAGTCATGATTTCTATTCAATTTCAAATAAAATTCCAATACAAAATATAACCCTAAACATATATCCTAATGCCGTTATAACACTATATATATGTATTTCAGTATCGAATATTATCTCCAAGTTACGTTATATGACTTTCTTATTTCCTGTCAAGTTATATGTATTAATTTGTAATGTTATGCTTGTAAAAACTAGGTCGTTAGATTTATTTTGTTAAACAAGTACAATTTAATTGACAATGAAATTTAATAAGATTAATAAATTTTACTGATTAATTGATACTACTATACTCACTATCAAGTTTTCCATTAAACCTTATGCTATCTAGTTCAGTGTATACGTTATATCATATAACAAAGGCGGCAAGTTAAGGATGGTAAATCTACAGACACGAGGTATTAATTACTTTCAAAATTGCGCTATCTAAATTCAAAATAAACCACGGAGCTTGACTAGGAGCTTGATTAAATTATTTTCTATAAGCTACTTATAGAAAATAATTTAATCTAACAATTAAATCAATAAAATGGCTAAATATAACTAAAAACTTAGTGTTCACAGGAGCTGCAAAATTTGTCCAACACATGGATTGGATAACCTTACTGATACTAAGTAATAACCTACAAAATCTCTATTTAAGTTCAAATTAAACTAAACTATTGTTACTAGGAATATAAAATGAACTCTAGAGAATAAATTAATATGCCAATTTAAGTCAACAAAAAGCAAAAATTTAATAAATCTTCTCTATTAGCTGGAGCCGTATAAACTTTGCCTGTTCACATGTACTCTTGCACCCCGATGATCCAAATCTATCATCGAGGAGCGAGTAAAAACGTATCCAAATATATCATCAGCAATTCATCCCGTGCCTCATGGTGAAGTACTATCTATTCCTGATACGCCCAAACGTTTTTCTATACACTCTGATTAAGATGAAGAGACTGATGAACATATACATATACTGATGTATATGTCTCATATACATATAAAACTGATGAACATATATGTGAAGAAGTAAAGCAGCCGTCTACTTCAAGGAATCCACCATTTTTTCCAAACTTTTATCCTTCTGAACCACAGGAGATCACAGAAAGTGATCTTAATGACCTTGTCAGGGATCTCAAGCTGCTGAAGAATAATATAGAGATTTTGGCCTCGAGGCTACAAGTGGAATCTTGTAGATCATTCTTTGAAAGTGACAAAATTTCGTATTCAAAATAAATGAAACAGAAGGAGAACCCTCTGTTTGTAAGGATATTGATGGTCAGCAATGAACATGAGGCACATTCCCCAAGAATAGTGAATATTTATAGATGCTTCTAAGATTAGTCTTAAGGTTGTGTTATTACACAATGGAAATATGCTGCCTTCAATAACTCTTGCTATTCTGCCCACAAAAAAAAAAAACATATGCAAACATGGAGAACATCCTCTTCTTAGGTGTACACTATCAGAAGTATGAGTGGCAGATATCTGGTGATTTAAAGGTTATCACCATTTTATCAGGACTACAAAAGGATTATTGCAATAAGTATCGTTGCTTTCTCTGCAAGTGGGAAAGACATGCCAAGGATATGTACTACGAGAAGAGGAGTTGTCCTCAACAAAAATCATTAACAACTGAAATGAAGAATGTGGCATTTGAACCTCTGATAGATCCAAAAAAAGTTTTGCTACCACCATGCCACATCAAACAAAAAATTTCGTGAATACTTTGGAAGTGAATGATCTTGCATTCACATACTAGCAAAAGAAACTCCCAAGCGTTAATACAGAGATGAGTAAGGCAGGCTTTTTTACTAGTCCTTAAATAAGGCAACTTTTCAAAGATGAACAGTTCAAGTGTGTCCTTGGTGATAGTGAGAAATCAGCGTGGAAAGTCTTTCGAAATGTTTCCACTGGATTTCTAAGAAATGTTAAAACTGGGAATTAACTACAGCTTGTGGAAGATCTCATTATTTCTTGTGAAAAACTTCAGTGACATGTTTTTCTTGAGAAAAACATGTCACTGAAGATGCATTTCTTGCACTCACATCTGGATTTCTTCCCATGTCAAACCATGGTGCCATCAGTGACGAACATGGTTAGCACTTCCATTACGAGATATCGGAATGATGGAACAAAGATAGAAAAGAAGATAGAGTGCCGTCATGTTAGCTGATTATTGTTGAATGGTGAAAAGGGATGCTCCCAAAGCTGAATACAAGCAAAAGCTCCTTTGTCAACAGTATACAGAAACTTTGCTAGCACAGATACAGAGATGATTATCCCTTTGTCTAAGGTCATGGTTAGGCTGCATGTTTAGTACTGTAAACAGGTCTGGAGGCTTCACTTTAGGGAGGAAGTAGACTGCTGGAACAGGTGCAGAGATGGGCAAAAAACTGGTGAAGGGAAGAAAGTGTTCTCTTACCTAAAAAGGCTTCAGTTCTGCAAATTGCTGAATCTCAAGACTAGGTGCCTGCATGGAGATCTGATTATGGCATTCTTCCCCTTGCTGAGACTATACGACAGATGTGGAATTAACTTCCCCATCTGTTGTTGTAGAAATTGATAACTTAAATAAATTTAAGGAAGAAGTGAACAAACTTGGTCTGTAACCAAGTCACAAAGGAGGTTAGGCAGGCAAAAGCAGATTATGAGAAATCTTTGGCAAAGAATGCAAAGAAAAACAGAAAGAATTCTTTACTTATGTAAACTCTAGAAGGAAGGAGATGAATCATATTGGTCCACTTGTTATCGATGGTTCAACTGTTGATTATCCTGCTCAGGTGGCAAACAAACTAAATGAGTATTTGCATCTACATTCACACGAGGAGTTACTCTGTGAGGGGAATGACAGAGGTGAATTAAACTCTGGCAGTAAGCTAGATAATCTTGTGATAACTGAGAGTAAAATGGAGAAGAAATTGTTGAAGATAAACATAAGAAAGGCACCTGGGGTGCATGGAATCTATCCAGTTACATTAAAGGAGGCAGCAAAGGAAGTAAGCAAACCCTTAGTCATAATTATGAGAGCTTCCTTGGACTCAGGGGAGGTTCCCATGGACTGGAGATGTACAAGTGTGACCCCAATCCACAAAGGAAAATCAAAGGGAGACACAGGTAATTACAGACCTGTTAGTTTAACTTCTGCTCCAGGGAAAATTAATGGAGGCACTGATTAAAGAAGCATTCAGGATCATCTAAACAAGACTTCAGTTATAGCACACACACACACACACACACACACACACACACACACACACACACACACACACACACACACACACACACACACACACACACACACACACAGTATGGGTTTATTAAGGGGAACTCTTGTCTGACCAGTTTGATTGGATACTATGATGTAGTCTCAAAGGAACTGGATGCAAAGAATAATTCTGATATCATATATTTGAATCTTAGAAAGGCTTTTGATACTTTTGCACATGTAAAACTGCTGCACAAATTGGAGCAGTCTGGCATTGGAGGCAAATTGCTGCAATAGATAAATGGATGATTGAGTGGAAGAAGACAGAGAGTGGTAACAAATGGACACTGCTCTTCGTGGACTAATGTTATTTGTGGAGTCCCCCAGAATTCAGTGTTGGGTGCATTGTTGTTTTCTGCATTCATCAATGATATTGATGATGGTATAACCCCAAGGGCTCACATCTAGTGAATATCGGCTTGGTAAACCCAGGGTCCTCAGCTGGATATCATCATTCTTCTCTTTCTTGGTGATTCCCTTCTACTTCTGACTCTCTCTCTCTCTCTCTCTCTCTCTCTCTCTCTCTCTCTCTCTCTCTCTCTCTCTCTCTCTCAGGGTAACTTGGGGGATTTTTTTTTTTTTTTTTTTGGTTTCTGCAGATCTAATACACTAGTATTAGATCTGCAGTACAAGTTGCTGGTTAAGGTTCAATGTGAAAGTTTCTGCAATTCTGCCCAGACATGATAGGAGGGAGTATATGATGAAAGCCTTGTCGATCAATTGGCCATGAGATTGTGCAAGGCTCAAGGTGTAGAATTTTTTTCAGCCTAGTCTGTGCTTGCTGACAGGAGAGACTGCTTCTACAGGGATGGGATACACTTAAACAGAAAGGGAGCAAGAATATTTGCTGATGCTATCGAGGCAATGTTATGTGGATCGAAAACTGCTAGCTTGGGGGGATTCACAGATTAATATATAAAGAGTAGCCACAGGAAGAGGTGCAAATGATTCGTGCACTGCTTCTATTGGAATTAGCAGCAGCCTGGAAAGCCAGTTGTTGGGGGTTTCAGGAAATGCTGGGGATAATGAAACAAGTAAATACATGGGATGTATTTACTTGTCATTGTAAATACACGATTTGAGTAACTAACAGAAGAACAAGTGAATGTACACAAATGTTAGGAGAATAGTAAATAAATTTGATGAATTTGAAGTGCTGGTTAAGGCATCCAAGGTGGATATTGCTGGGATATCAAAGATGTGGTGTCAATCTGATATAAGGGATGCAGAATTGGAATTTGGGAAGTAAATGTGTACATAAAGGATAGACAAGCTAGGAAAGGAGGAAGGGTTATGCTTTTAGTTAAGAAACACAAAAATCTAAGGATCTGTACCCCAGTTCACATAGATGGACAGTGCAATGTTGCATCAGTTTGGTGTGACATAAGCACTGGGAAAGCAAAAATGAGGGTAGGAGTTTGTTATAGGCCTAATGACTCTGATGAGTACAATGAACAATTATACTGAGAAATAGAGTGGGCCAATAAATCAGATTGTCTTATAATGGGGCATTTTAACTTCCCAGATATAGACTGGAACTTGTGGTTGGTTGCTCTCACGCTAGCAAGGCTTTTGTGGATTTATTGGATGATTGTTTTCGACAGCAGCATGTTAGAGAGGCAACATGAGGGAGTAACACTCTTGATCTGATTATCAGCAGTGATTATTCATGCATTAAGAATTTACAGATAAGGAACCTATAGGTGGCAGTGATCACAGGGTACCAATGTGAGATCTACTTAAAGATAAATAAATAAATCTTTATTGTGAAGTAGAGTTACAGCACAATATCCCATCACGGCGACGAGCGCCAGGGGTTCACATATAGCAGTTAGAGAAAAGATAAGTACAGCGAACAAATACAAAATGCTACAAAATACAGTTTACAAATTCAAAAGGGCTACAAAATACCGCGAACAAATTCAAAAGGCTACAAAAATACAGCGAACAAATTCAAAATACAGCGAACAAATACAAAAGGCTAAAAAAAAATGATCACAAATGCAAAAGCAATACAAATACAGCATAAAAACGCAGAGCTAGACATAAATACAGAAATAAATACAAATTGGCCATATATCAGGGTTCAAGGGCTTTGATAAAGTTCTGTCTGTCCTTCTTACTTATAATGCTGTCGATGTCGGCGTCCACACGGTTGAGGGCAGCGAGCATCTGCTTGGGAAGAAATCTATCAGTGAGTACAAGCCTGTTGTGGTGAGCCACGAGTGCTGGTACCGAATTTAGGCTTGGCTGTGGAATCCTCCAAGAGCAAGCGTTCCAAATATTTGGAGATGATATCTGGCCTGTGATGAGTTTGGCTGTGAAGACCTAATTATAGACCTGTGAGTTTAACTTCTGTTCCCGGAAAATTAATGGAGGCACTGGTGAAAGAAGCACTGCAGGATCATCTAGACAAGACTTCAGTTATAGCTAGGACACAGCATGGTTTTGTTAAGGGGAAGTCTTGCCTGACCAATTTGATTGGATACTATGATGCAGTCACAAAAGAACTGGATGCAGGGAATAACTTTGATATTATATACTTGGATCTTAGAAAGGCTTTTGATACTGTTGCACATGGAAGACTGCTGCACAAATTGGAGCAGTGTGGCATTGGAGGCAAGTTGCTGCTATGGATAAAGGGGTGGTTGAGGGGGAGAAGACAGAGAGTGGTAATCAATGGACACTGCTCATCGTGGACTAATGTTATTAGTGGAGTCCCTCAGGGTTCAGTATTGGGGCCTTTATTGTTTTCTGTATTTATAAATGATATTGATGATGGTATATCAGGCTTAATGTCCAAGTTTGCAGACGATACGAAGGTTGGCAGGGTTGTCAAGGACACTACTGACACTATGCTGCTGCAACAGGATTTGGAAAGGTTGAGCAGATGGGCTTCGAGGTGGCAAATGAAGTTTAACATTGACAAATGTAAAGTACTACATATGGGAAACAGCAACCCCAGAGCAACGTATCAACTCTGTGGTACTACACTGACAGTGGTAGAGAATGAAAGGGACCTGGGGGTGGTGGTGCAGGCAGATATGAAGTTCTCTGAGCAGTGCAGACGAGCTGCAAGAGTAGCTCATGGTGTATTGTCAATGATATATAGGAATTTTTCTAGCAGGGATAAGGAGGTGATTATTCCCTTGTATAAGGCAATGGTCAGGCCATACCTAGAGTACTGTATACAGGCCTGGAGGCCTCATTTCAGGAAGGATGTACAGCTGCTGGAACGAGTACAGAGAAGGGCAACTAGATTGGTGAATGGGACAAAGGGGTTCTCTTACGAAGAAAGGCTTAAGTTTTGCAAATTACAGTGTCTGGAAACTAGGCACCAGCGGGGTGATCTGATAGAGGTGTACAAAGCCTTGAATGGTTTGAGCATGCTCAATGCTGATGGGATTCTTCCTCTAGCTCAGAAAAATCACCTGAGAGGGCATAAATTCAAATTGAGGAAAGACAGATGTAGGATAGATGTGCGGAAATTTGCCTTTAGCCAGCGGGTGGTTGGTGGGTGGAACAGACTTCCATCCCTTGTCGTGGAAGTTGATAGCCTAAATAAGTTTAAGGCTCAGCTGGACAGGTATTTCGAACGAACAGAGGGGTGAAGTGGAAGTGGTTATTTTTATTTATTTATGTTACTTTTTTTTTTTTTTTTTTTTTTTTTTTTGGCTGATGCTGCATAAGCTTGCTTTCTTGCATCAAATGCCTCTACTAATGCTAATGCTAATGCTAAAGACCAGCCTCTTTTCCACGATCAGGAACTTCAACCTTGGGATGTCGAGTGCTTGTGCCATCATGGTGGTTGTGGTAGCGGGAGGTAGACGAAGCTTGTTATTGGCCCATTTCAGTAACCAGTATTCAGCGGTGTACACCCGCTTGAGGTTTGTAGGTGCAGCAGAGGCCCATATTTCTGCACCATAGAGAATGGCGGGGTAAACGGTGGAGGTGATGAACCTCTTGACAGTGACAGGATGTCGGACATGTAGCAGCTGCTGCTTTGAGATCCACCGTAAACGAGAGAATTTGGTACTGATTTTGTTGATCTGGTTGACAAAGGACATCTTTTGGTCAAACAGAACGCCAAAATCTGTGTGCGAGGGTACATTTGGTATTCGTACCCCTGCGAGTGAAACGTTGAGTACTGTCGGCATGGATTTAAGGGAGAATATAACCTGGGCAGACTTCACTGGGTTGATTTTTAGATTGAAGTTTGCGAGGTACAATTCTAGATCCTTAAGTTGGGAATTGATCTTGTTGCTGAGCTGAACGGGATTGTCGCCAGGGTTAATTTGAGTCAGCAGTTTGAGGTCAAACTGCTGACTCAAAAAAGATGTAACTATGATCATGGGTAAAGGGAAGGGTTTTTGCTTCCATAGGAAGAAAGTAAGCAACTATAGTGGTCTGATTTTACCAACAGCAAATTCTAAATGAGAAGCATTCAAGGAAGTAATTTTGGAATCTATTAGGCTTTTTGTTCAAACTAAGAAATACTGCTGTAGTTTAGGCCCAAATGGATAATTGATGAACTAATGAGACTCATAGCAGAGATGAAAAATGCATAGGATGCACATAAATTGTCAGGATACACAGAAGCCTATGGTGGATACAAGCTAGTCTTGTAATGAAGTCACAAAGGAGGTTAGGCAAGCGAAGACAGATTATGACAAATCTTTGTCAAAGGATGCATAGAAAAACAGCAAAGACTTCTTCACTTATATATACATATATTCTAAAAGGAAGGGGATGAATCAGATTGGTCCATGTGATATCAATGGTTTGACTGTAGATGATCATTCTCAGATAGCTGCCGAACTAAATCAGTATTTTGCATCTACATTCACACATGAGGAGTCATTCAAGAAGGAGAGGGCCAGATGTTTATCAAACTCTAATATGGAGCTAAATGATATTGTAATAACTGAGAGCAAATTGGAGGAGAAATTACTGAAATAAAACATAAGAAAGCCACTTGGGGTAGATGGGATCTATCCAGTTATAATAAAGGTGGTGGGAAAGAAAGTAAGCAAACCCTTAGCCATAATTATGTGGGCATACTTGGACTCAGGGGGAAGTCCCCACAGACTGGAGATGTGCAAATGTATCTCCAATTGACAAAGGGGGATCAAAGGGTGACACAAGTAATTACAGAACTGTTAGTTTGACTTCTGTTCCAGGAAAAATAAGGGAGTCACTAGTTAAAAAAGCATTTCAGGATCATCTAGACAAGACAGCAGTAATAATTCAGACATATCATGGGTCTGTCAAGGGGAAGTCTTGTCTGATGAATTTGATTGGATACTATGATGTGGTCACAAAGGAACTGGATACGGTCGCAGATGGAAGGCTACTGTACAAATTGGAGCAGTATGGCATTAGGGGGCAAGTTGCTACAATGGATGAAAGGATGGTTGAGTGGGAGCAGACAGAGAGTGGTAATCAATGGGTACTGCTCTACATGGACTAATGTTATTAGTAGTGTCCCTCAGGGTTCGGTGTTAGAACCATTGTTGTTTTGTTTATTTATCAATGATATTGATGAAGGTATATCAAGCTGAATGTCAAACTTTGTAGATGATACAAAGGTTGGCACGGTTGTTAATGACAGTATACTGCTGCAACAGGATCTGGAAAAGTTGGGTAAATGAGCTGAGAAATGGCAGCTGAATTTTAACATCGACAAATGTAACATACTGTATATGGGTAGCAGTAACCCCAGAGAAATATACCAACTATAGTGTTACATTCAGCATAGTGGAGAATGATACAGACCTGAGGGTAATTGTGCAGTCAGATATGATTTTATCTGAGCAGTGGCGATAGGGTGCCAGAGTAGGTCATGAGGTGTTCTCAATGATATAGAGGAATTTTGCGAGCAGGCATAAGGAGGTGATTATCCCCTTGTATAAGGCAATGGCCATGCCACACCTTGAGTACTGCATACAGGTCTGGAAGCCTCATTTTAAGAAGGATGTAGAGTTGCTAGAACAAGTACAATGAAGGGCAACAAGACTAGTGAAGGGAACAAAGGGGTGCTCTTATGAAGAAAGGCTTAAGTTCTGCAAATTGTAATTTCTGGAGACAAGGCACTTGCGAGGCGATCTGATTGAGGTCTATAAAGCCTTAAATGGATTGAACATGGTCAATGCTGATGGCATTCTTCCTTTTGCTCAGATTACAAACCTGGTGGGGGCACAGATTCAAAGTGTGGAAAGACAGTTGTAGAACAGATGTGCAGAAGTTTGCCTTTAACGAGCGGGTAGTTGATTGCTAGAACAAACTTCCATCTGTTGTTGTGGAAGTTGATAGCGTAAATAAATTCAAGGTTTGTCTAGTTCATTTAGAATGAACTAGACAAACATTTAGAATGAATGAATCAGTGAAATGGGAAGGTATTTTTTTGGCTGATGCTGCTTTCTTGAATCATGTGCCTCTACTAATGCTAAAGCTAAATCTGCAGATCTCTTACTCTTGATGTCATTAGTTCCAAAGTGTACAATAATATCACCTTTTGAGCCCTTAAAAGATGATATCTGCTCTACAGCGTCATCAACTTTTGCCCCTAGCATACATAAGCTAGTCCTCTTTAACCTATCCTTCTTGCATAGTGTATTCTCCGTCTCCCTAACAACAGAGTCACCAAAAATAACTAGTTCCTGTGGGACCAGTGCATTCTAGCTTGGAGATTGCCTCTCTGTTGCATGATGCACAGGAGTGAGCATCATGCAAAACAGAGGCATGACGCACAGGAGTGAGCTCTGTCATTGAGCTGGGCAGCTGAGAGCTTGATGGGTCCATCATATTAATTTCTTTGAGGGCATTTACCCTACACCTCAAGCTCTCGTAGACGCCCATCAGAACGCTGAGTTGGTGCCTAATTTCTTGAAACTCTACCTAGCACACACAAAGACATCCTCCTTGGCTAGATCATCTCCTGTTTTTAGGAAGGTCCCCAAATATTTCACACTTCACACATTTTTTGAGACTGTGATGCGTTGGAGAATCGCTCCCTTCGTTTCTCCTCTGAGCCACACCACTCTCGCTAGTCTGAGAATGTTTTAGCTGTAGTCCGGATCATGTGTTCTCAGACAGATTTTAAATTCTGTACAGTGGGATCAACTGACGATGTTACCAACAGTAAATTCTAAGTGGGAAACATTCAAGGAATTAATCGTGGATGCTACTAAAAGTTTCATACCTATTAAGAAATATTGTTCAAGGTTTAGGCCTAAATGGTAATCAAATGAACTAATAAGACTCGTAACAGAGAAGAAAAATGCATGGGACGCATATAAATTATCAAGCGACTCAGAAGCCTATGGAAGATATAAGCTACTCTGTAATCAGGTCACAAAGGAGGTTAGGCAGGTGAAGGCAGATTACGAGAAATCCTTGGCAAAAGATGCTAAGAAAAACAGCAAAGATTTCTTTACTTATATAAACTCTAAAAGGAAGGGGATGAATCTTGATTGGTCCACTTGACATTGATGGTTCGACTGTTGATGATCCTGCTCAGATAGCAAACAAACTGAATGAGTATTTTGCATCTACATTCACACGAGGAATTATTAAGGTTTGAAAATGACAGAAGGTTATCAAATTGTAGCAGGGTACTTAATGATTTTGTAATAACTGAAAACAAAGTATAGGAGAAATTGTTGAAATTAAACATATGAAAAGCACCTCGGGTGGATGGGATCTATCCAGTTTTATTAAAGGAGGTGGCAAAGCAACTAAGTAAACCATTAGCCATAATTATGAGAGCATCCTTGGACTCAGGGGAGGTTCCCACGGACTGGAGATGTGCAAATGTATCCCCAATTCACAAAGGGGGATCGAAGGGTGACACGAGTAATTACAGACCAGTTAGTTTAACTTCTGTTCCGGGTAAAATAATGGAGTCACTGGTTAAAGATGCATTGCAGGATCATCTAGACAAGACTGCAGCAATAATTCAGACACAGCATGGGTTTGTTAAGGGAAAGTCTTGTCTGACAAATTTGATTGGTTATTATGCTGTGGTTACAAAGAAACTGGATGCAAAAATTAATTTTGATATCATATATTTGGATTTCAGGAAAGATTTTGACACTGTTGCACATGAAAGACTATTGTACCAATTGGAGCAGAATGGTATTAAGGGTAAGTTGCTACAATGGATAAAAGAATGGTTAAGTGGGAGAAGACAGAGGGTGGTAATCAATGGGTGCTGCTCTTCGTGGACTAATGTTATTAGCGGAGTCCCACAGGGTTCGGTGTTGGGTCCACTGTTGTTTCGTATATTTATCAATGATACTGATGAAGGTATATCAAGCTTAGTATCAAAGTTTGCAGATGATACAAAGGTTGGCAGGGTTGTTAATGACAGTAATGGCAGTGTGCTATTGCAACAGGATCTAGATAATTTGGGCAGATGTACTAAGAAGTGGCAACTGAAGTTTAACCTTGACAAATGCAAAGTACTGCATATGGGTAGAAGTAACCCCAGAGAAACGTACCAACTGTGTGGTACTACACTTAAGGTGGTAGAAAATGAAAAAGACCTGGGAGTAATTGTGCAGTCAGATATGAAGTTTTCTGAGCAATGCAGACAGGCTGCCAGGGCAGGTCATGGGGTTTTGTCACTGATATATAGGAATTTTGCTAGCAGGGAAAAGGAGGTGATTGTCCCTCTGTATAAGGCAATGGTCAGGCCACACCTTGAGTACTGCGTACAGGTCTGGAGACCTCATTTTAGGAAGGATGTCGATTTGCTTGAGCGTGTACAGAGAAGGGCAACAAGATTGGTGAGGGGAATGAAGGGATCCTCTTACCAAGAGAGGCTTAAGTTCTGCAAATTGCAGTGGCTGGAGACTAGGCACCTGCGTGGTGATCTGATTGAGGTGTATAAGGCCTTGAATGGGTTGAGCACGCTGAATTCTGATGGGATCCTTCCACTTGTTCAGATTACGAACCTAAGGGGGCATAAATTCAAATTAAGAAAAGTCAGATGTAGAATAGATGTGCAGAAATTTGCCTTTAGCCAGCAGGTGGTTAATTGCTGGAACAAACTTCCATCTGTTGTTGTGGAAGTTGATAGGTTGAATCAATTTAAGGAGGAACTGGACAGGCATTTGGAGGGAATGGTGTGATTTTTTTTTTTTTTTTTTTGGCTGATGCTGCATAAGCTCATACACTTGGTTTCTTGCATCACATGCCACTACTACTACTACTACTACGATTTCCTTTTTAAATACAATTTAATTAACAATGAATTTCAATAAGATTAATAAATATTTTTGATTAACTGATAATGCTACACTAAACTAAAAAATCCTAATACACTGCTTCGCATTTCACCCTTCGTAAATCGCCTAGTTCTTAGATTTATTTGAGGATTACTGCAACAGAGTTGAAGATTTGAGGTGACAACTTATCACGTGATGCAGAGTCAAGCAACAGTTGCTGATCATGTGATAAGAGCGTGGTGATATTGAAACGGCAGTGTTGCATGCATTTTGCCAAGAGCCATAGTTGATAATGTAGAGTAACTCGCTAATATCAGATCCCAACTGCAATTCGAAAACAAAAGCCAATCGACAAATTTTAATACGATTTTCATGTCCAGCAGCATAAAATTAGTCAAGTTTGTGTATTTTTGTTTTCGCAACGTTTTATGTGTTGACCAGTGTAATCTAGCTTAGCTTGACAAACCTCCTTCCTGACTTGATTACAGACTAATTTATATCTACTATAGGCCTCTATACCATATGAATACCTGATAATCCATATGAATCCCATGCATTTTTCTTCCTAGCCACAACGTCTCAATAGTTCATTTGACATCCATTTAGATCTTAGCCTTGAACAGTATTTCTTCATTGGTATGAAATGAATAATAGCTTCTTTAATTACTTCCCTCTATATTTCCCATTTAGAATTTGCTATGGGCAACATTGATCTGTTGGTCCACTGTAGTCACCACTATGAAAGAAAACCCTTTCCTTTTAGCCTTAACAGTAGTTATGTTTACTTAAATTCTATATTAGTAAACTGTGATTACTGGCACCCAGTGGGTCTTTTATCTGCAGTTTGTTAATGCATGAAGAATCACTGCTGATAATCAGATCAAGATTATTGCTTCTTCTTGTTGCCTAATATGCTTCTGTAGAAAACAGCCTTTCAAGAAATCCATAAAAAGTCCTGCTAGTATGTAAGTGAACAACTCACAAATGGCTCAACAGCTGAAAAGTTAAAATCCTCCATTATGAGACATTCCGCTTTGCTGGCTGACTTTCTATTTCTCTGTATAGCTGTTTGATATATTCATCACAGTCATTAGGCCTATAATGCACTCCTACTCTCAAATTTTGTTTTCCCATTGCTTATATCACACCAACTGACTCAACATTGCACGTCACCCATGACAACTGCACTGCCTTACATTTTATATACTCCTTAACTACGTGCATAACCCCCTCCACCTCTCCTGTATACATTGTACCTCCCATATTCAAATTCAGCATCACTTATGTCTGAGTGACAACATGTTTATGCTAGTCCTACAATGTCTGTATTTGATGACTTAATCAGTACTTCAAATTCATTAAATTTATTTACAACGCTTCTAGCATTAGTGTACATGCAAGTATACATGCACATGTTCTTACTCTTAGTTACCGTACCACAGCCCATGTATTTATTTGTTCCATGATGACCCACAGCAGAACCTGTAGTTCCAGACACCTTGCTTTCCAGGCTGCTGCATTTACCAATAGTAGCAGTGCAAAAAATCACTTTCACCTCTGTTCTAGTTAAGCTATTAATTTGTGTATCCCCACAAGCTAGCAGTTTTCCGACACATCTAACACTGTCTCGAAAGCATCAGCAAACATTCTTGCACCCCTTCTATTCAAGCGTATCCGATCCCTGCACAAACAGTTTCTTCTGTTATGTTAACACAATTTCTCAGCTTGAGCACAGCTGAAGCTGAGAAAATTATTCTACCCCATCAGTTTTGTCATCTTCTCCAGGGCCAAAATCATTGACAAGGCTTGCAACATATGCTCCCACCTATTTTGTCTGGGTAGAATTATAGACACTTTCAAAATTGATCCTACATCGCAACTTTTTCACAACATTGCCCTGTAGTTTTTAAGTAAGTCCTGAGATCTCCTACTTTTAATATCATTAGTGCTAATGAATATCATTTTTAAGGGAACATGCAGTATAACTATATGTGCCTTAAAAGATGACAACTGCTCTACAGTGTCATCTACTTTTGCTCCTGTGAGACATACTCTGGTTCTATTCCACCTATCCTTCTTGCACAATATATTTTCTGTTTCCCTTACAACAGACTTAAGGGAACCCATTTTTAGTCCACTGACGACATTCTGAAAAAAAAAAAAAAAAAAAAAAAACAAAGTGTTAAAAAGATCCTACATAAGATGACTTCCAGAAATAGTTCTGTCCTTGGAAGAAACATATGGACTTGGGCTTGCAAACAGTGTATGCAAGCACAAGGCAATTATTTTGAAGGGGATAACCTGTAAGATACACAATATTTCATTATATTATTTTATTTTATTGCAACAATCTCACTATTTAATAGCCACACAAAATTTTAAATGCATACACACACACCCGCACAATAAATAAATAAATAAATAAACAGCATTATGCATCTGATGTAAGTTTTATGTAAAACCTACATGTATTAATGTAGTATATATTACTGTAAAGGCATAGCAAAAATCTATGTGCAGATTTATATTGTGCCTTTCTATATCAAGATTATTTAGTGTTTTAATGACAATTTTACACTATAAAATATTGTATATAATATTTTCAAAAAATTACACATAATATGATATAATGGTACCTTATTTTTGTCTTGCTGCCTTTTGATCTGGTTAGCATTCAAAGCAGGGATCTCCAGAAGACTAGCTTCTGTTTCTACTTCATCTAACCATTCGCTCAGATCACTATGTGTCTCAAAGAAGTGCTCAGCTAATGGTAATGCTTGTTCAAGAACAGCCAGTCGTTCACCACACAAAGTAGTTACTGTATTAGTTACTTCTTTAAGTTCATCTGCTTTATCTCGAATTAGAGAAAGATCATCAGTAGAAGATTCTCTCATTAGTTTCTTTGCAGATGATAATATATCTCTTACACGTCCTTTCTGAGTGCTTACTTCTTCATTCAAGGCCTACAAAACAAAGAGGTATTAGTGGATTTATAACTGTTATCTATTTAACTAAAACACATTCATTTTGAAATTGATTTCACAACTTTATTAAATTCACCTGTAATACAATTTCACATTATGCAGAATAAAAATATACAATGACAGTTTTACAACAGACTTCAAAATTGAATATTTCTTTCAAAATTGAAAGAAATATTTCAATTATAATTTGAAAAGAAATGAAAAGAAATTCAATGGCTTTTAAATGTAAAAGTTTCAACTATAATAGGCTATTTATTTCACAATTGCAAATGGGTGAAAAAAAAAACAAAAAAAAACCACATTTACTATAATGAACAATGATACATGTTATTATTCTGAAAACAGGAATAGAGAATTGGAATGCAGTACGATAGGTGCAAACTCACCATGGAAGTTAAAAGAAAACCCTCAATTACTGAATTTATAATTAATTTTAAAAATGCCATTACAATTGCTATTATCTAAATAAATTTAGATTTCATTACAGTTGTTATTATCTAAATAAATTTATTGCCCCTAATTGAATTGAGTAATAGGGTGGGTATTCACCGTAGCAAACAACATTTTAAACTAAACTAATAACAATAATTGATGAAACAAGAATGAAGCTGTTTATTTGTTCTTTACTGATAGAGAGCAGAAATAAGTACATAAAAATGTGGAAGTGGACAGAAAGAAAAGATGAAAATCAAACAATAAAAAACACTTTAGCATTAGCCTTATTAGCGCAAGTGATGCAAGAAAGCAAGATTATACAGCATCAGCCAAAAAAAAAAAAAAAAACTTCCCATTCACTTATCCATTTGTTACAAACATTTGTCTAGTTCTTGAATTTATATAAGCTAACAACTTCCATAATGACAGATGGTAATTTGTTCCAGCATTCAATCGCCTGCTGGCTAAAGGCAAATTTCTGCACACATCTATTCTGCAACTGTCATTCCTCAATTTGAATTTATGCCCGCTCAAGTGTCTGTACGGAAGTGGAGGGCAAAAGCCAATTAAACTCTAGCAGGTAGCTAAATGATGTTGTAATAACTGAGAGGAAAGTGGGGGAGAAATTGTTGAAATTGTTGAACATAAAAAACACACCTGGGGTGGATGGAATCTATCCAGTTATATTAAAGGAGGCAGCAAAGGAAGTAAGAAAACCCTTAATTATAATTGTGAAAGCTTCCTTAAGCTGGGGAGGTTCCCATGGACTGCAGATGTGCCAATGTGTCCTGAATTCACAAAGGGTGACATGAGTAATTACAGACCTGTTAATTTAACTTCTATTCCAGGGAAAAGAATGGAGTCACTAGTTAAAGAAACACTACAGAATCATCTAGATAAGACTGCAGTTATAGTTCATACAGAGCACGGATTTGTTAAGGGGAAGTCTTGTCTGATAAATTTAAATAGATAGTTCAATGAGGTTACAAAGGAACTAGATGCAAAAAAATAATTTTGATATCATATTGGAGCGATATGGCATTAAGGGCAAGTTGCTGCAATGGATAAAGGGATGGTTGAGTGGGAGATGACAGAAAGTGGTAATAAATGGGCAGTGCTCTACGTGGACTAATGTTATTACTGGAGTCACGCAGGGTTCAGTGATGGGCCCATTTTTGTTTTGTGTATTTATCAATGATATCAATGAAGGTATATCTGGCTTAATGTCCAAGTTTGCAGATGATACAAAGTTCGGCAGGATTGTTAATGACAGTAAAGACAGTTGCTACTACTGCTACAGGTTCTAGAAAAATTAGGCAGATGGGCTGAGAAGTGGCAACTGAAGTTTAACATTGAAAAATGCAAAGTACTGCATATGGGTAGCAGTAACCCAAGAAAAATGTACCAACTGTGTGGTACTACACTCAGGGAGGTGGAGAATGAAAAAGACCTGGGGATACGTGTGCAGTCAGATATGAAGTTCTATGAGCAGTGGAGACGGGCTGCCAGAGCAGGTCATGAAGTTTTCTCAATAATATATAGGAATTTTTCTAGCAGAGAAACGGAGCAGAGAAATGGTTATCCCTTTGTATAAGGCAATGGTGAGGCCACACCTCGAGTACGGCATACAGGAACAAATGGGTGCGCTTACGAAGAAAGGCTTAAGTTCTGTGAGTAGCAGCATCTGGAGACTAGGTACCCATGAGGTGATCTGACTGAGGTGTATAAGGCCTTGAATGGTTAGAGCAGGCTGAATGCTGACTTCCACTTGCTCAGATTAAGAACCTGAGGGGGAACTGATTCAAATTGAGGAAAGACAGTTGTAGAATAGGTGTGTGGAAGTTTACCTTTAGCCAGCGGGTAGTTGATTGCTGGAACATACATCCATCTGTTGTTGTGGAAGTTGATAGCTTAAAAAATTTAAGGCTGAACAAACATTTGGAGTGACCAGATGTGTGAAAGGGATGACTTTCATCAACTGGTGAAATACCACCACTTTGCTTATTGGAGGCTTGAAGTGGTGAAACCCATGTTTAGTCTCTAGAGCAAAGTTTCCAGCACCCCTCTCCCCCCATACTTCTCCTTCAACCCATGCACGCTACTAAGTACTATAGGTTTTGATACCTTTCGTGTTTGGGGTTTTCATAAAAAAAAAAAAAAAAAACTAATGCTAATACTAATACTGTGGATCTTTTACAAATTTAAAAGAGAGATCAGCTA
This sequence comes from Mastigoproctus giganteus, assembly GCF_048544385.1. Classification (NCBI taxonomy): domain Eukaryota; kingdom Metazoa; phylum Arthropoda; class Arachnida; order Uropygi; family Thelyphonidae; genus Mastigoproctus; species Mastigoproctus giganteus. The sequence continues at coordinate 218,520,831 of NC_143583.1, forward strand.
GAGAAGATAAAGGAATTAATGCAGTTGGCAGAAGATGTAAGAAACATGATATTTCATAATAAATACAGCTCACTATCATATAGTAGATCAAGAATTAATAAATGGTTAAATGCTATACAAAATTCAACTTTTGAAAAACATGTAAGTAGATGGATGATTAAGTCTATAATTAAAGCTAAAGAACTATTCTGATTAGGAATTGATAAAATTTCTTCTGTAATAAATACAACGAATACTTACTGCTTAAACTGCAAAAGCTAAAACAAAAACTAATAATGTTATGCAAATAAAAACAAAGACTGGAAGAAATATAATGAAAGGCATTTTTAGTGTATGTGAAGCAAAGAAAAGTGTTTTTTTTTTTATAAAAACAATAGCTTAAAGAATCTCTATTATAATCCCTTAACAGGTTTTTCAGGTAGTTCAGAATTTCAAAGAAAATCAAATCTACCTGTAAAAGAAATAAAAGAATATTTACATCAGCAAAATGAATATACAAAACATAAACCAGTGAAAAGAAAATTCAAGAGAAGGAGGGTTTATGTTAGTCATATAGAAGATCAAGTTCAAGCAGACTTAGTTGATATGCAAGAATACAAATCGTTTAACAATAACACTAAATACATATTAACAGTCATAGATGTGTTTTCTAAGTATGTGCGGGCTATACCTATTAAGAAGAAAAGAGGTGATAAGATATCAAAAGCTTATCAGATTATATGGAAATTCCTGAAAAAATACAGACAGATAGAGGTACTGAATTTGAAAATAAACAAATTAAACAGTTTTTAAAAAATATAATGTTAATTGGTTGACTACAGAGAATACAGAAACAAAAGCTCAAACAGCAAAACAATTTAATAGAACTCTGGAAACAAAAATGTAAAAATGTGGAAATACTTTACAGCTAATAATATTAGGAAATGGATAGATGTAGTAGTAGCTAAACTAGTTTCAAATTATAATAATTTTATTAAAATGAAACCTAGAGAAGCAAGTAAAGCAGAAAATGAAAAAAAAAAAAAAAAAAAATTATGATAATCTTCACAGAAAGGAATTTATCAGAATTTAAACCCAAGTTTCATATTGGTGATAAGGTAAGAATCAGTAAATACAAAGGTGTGTTGATAAAGGGTAATTTACCTAACTTTAATGAGAAAGTATATGTTATTTCTGAAGTTTTAAATGCTAAGCCTATTACATATAAGATACTTAAATAATTAAGAAATACAAGCTTCATTTTATGAACAAGAATTAGTAAAATATAATGAACAAGATGATGTTTATCAAATAGAAAAAAAAAAAAAAAAAAGGAAATAAATATCTTGTTAAATGGAAAGGCTATTCAGATATGTTTAATTCATGGACAGATAAAGAAGATCTAATTTTAAAATGAATAATATCTCTATGTTAATGTATGAATATTCATCAATATTACTCTTATCATCAAAAGGACTTAACTTATTATTTTACTAATATTATTATCAACGTAGAACATATTGAGTAGAACAGCTCTGATTCATACTATCTAATTACTTTTACTAAATAAACTTCATATTTTATACTTCTTATTAGATTAAAAGTTCTCTGTTTTCTTTTTCCTCAAATAAACAATGATTAAAAAAGAATAACATGTGATGACTCTTTATAGTCATCACATGTTATTTTTTTTTTAATTACACATTTTTTAATTCCTTTTCCACTTTCTCTTCAATTTTATATGCATACATTTTTAATCTTACACCTATTAATTCATTCATAATTTTTTTCATTACATTAATCCTTCATATTTGAAATTATTTTCTTATTTAATCTAGAAATTTTTTATTTATTATATACTAGATAATCTGATGTATCAAAGTTGTGTATAATTTCTTTCTTATCTTCATAAAAGTCGTCAGTCTTGATATCATAAATAAAACTGTCTGCATCTGTATACACAAGATTTAGATTTTCACTATATTTAGGTTTCATGACATCATATTGAAAAGTATACATTAACAGTTTGATTATCTAAAACACATAAGTCAACATAAATAGGCTTATCTAAAGTTACTAATATTTTACTAAGTTACTAATTCTTTAATAACATTCTTTGGTAGTTTTCCTTAAAACACTGGATTACACGTAGTTCAAGTGTCTGAAGAACTGGCACTAGCATTAGTAGAGGCATTTGATGCAAGAAAGCAAGCTTATGCAGCATCAGCCAAAAAAAAAAAAAAAAAAAAAAAACCCACTTCCACTTCACCCCTCTGTAAGTTCAAAATACCTGTCCAGCTGAGCCTTAAACTTATTTAGGCTATCAACCTCCACCACAAGGGATGGAAGTCTGTTCCACCGACCAACCACCCGCTGGCTAAAGGCAAATTTCCGCACGTCTATCCTACATCTGTCTTTCCTCAATTTGAATTTATGCCCTCTCAGGTGATTTTTCTGAGCTAGAGGAAGAATCCCATCAGCATTGAGCATGCTTAAACCATTCAAGGCTTTATACACCTCTATCAGATCACCTCGCTGGTGCCTAGTCTCCAGACACTGTAATTTGCAAAACTTAAGCCTTTCTTCGTAAGAGCACCCCTTTGTTCCATTCACTAATCTTGTTGCCCTTCTCTGTACTCGTTCCAGCAGCTCTACATCCTTCTTGAAATGAGGCCTCCAGACCGTATACAGTACTCTAGGTGTGGCCTGACCATTGCCTTATACAATGGAATAATCACCTCCTTATCCCTGCTGGAAAAATTCCTGTATATCATTGACAATACTCCATGAGCTACTCTTGCAGCCCGTCTGCACTGCTCAGAGAACTTCACTGCACAACCACCCCCAAGTCCCTTTCATTCTCTACCACTGTCAGTGTAGTACCACAGAGTTGATACGTTGCTCTGGGGTTGCTGTTTCCCCATGTGTAGTACTTTACATTTGTCAATGTTAAACTTCATTTGCCACCTCTCAGCCCATCTGCTCAACCTTTCCAGATCCTGTTGCAGCAGCATAGTGTCAGTAGTGTCCTTGACAACCCTGCCAACCTTTGTATCGTCTGCAAACTTGGACATTAAGCTTGATATACCATCATCAATATCATTTATAAATACCGAAAACAATAATGGACCCAACACTGAGCCCTGAGGGACTCCATTAATAACATTAGTCCACGATGAGCAGTGTCCATTGATTACCACTCTCTGTCTTCTCCCCCTCAACCACCCCTTTATCCATAGCAGCAATTTGCCTCCAATGTCACACTGCTCCAATTTGTGTAGCAGTCTTCCATGTGCAACAGTATCAAAAGCCTTTCTAAGATCCAAGTATATAATATCAAAGTTATTCCCTGCATCCAGTTCTTTTGTGACTGCATCATAATATCCAATCAAGTTGGTCAGGCAAGACTTCCCCTTAACAAAACCATGCTGTGTCTGAGCTATAACTGAAGTCTTGTCTAAATGATCCTGCAGTGCTTCTTTAACCAGTGCCTCCATTAATTTTCCTGGAACAGAAGTTAAGCTCACAGGTCTATAATTACTTGTGTCAGCCTTTGATCCTCCTTTGTGAATTGGGGTCACATTTGCACATTTCCAGTCTATGGGTACCTCCCCTGAGTCCAAGGAAGCTCTCATAATTATGGCTATGGGTTTGCTTACTTCCTTTGCTGCCTCCTTTAATATAACTGGATAGATCCCATCCACCCTGGGTGCCTTTCTTGTGTTTATCTTCAACAGTTTCTCCTCCACTTTATTCCCAGTTATTTCAAGATTCTGTAGCTTTCTGCTAGAGTTGAATACACCTCTGGCATTCCCCTTGCTGAATAACTCCTCATGGGTGAATGTCGATGCAAAATATTCATTTAGTTTGTTAGCTACCTGAGCAGGATCATCAACACTTGACCCATCAATATCAAGTGGACCAATCTGATTCATCCCCTTCCTTCTAGAGTTTACATAAGTAAAGAACTCTTTGCTGTTTTTCTTTGCATCCCTTGCCAAGGATTTCTCGTAATCTGCCTTCGCCTGCCTAACCTCCTTTGTAACTTGGTTGCATATCAACTTGTATCTATCATAGGCTTCTGTGTCATGTGTTAATTTGTAAGTATCCCATGCATTTTTCTTCTCTGCCATATGCCTCATTAGTTCATCTGACATCCATTTTGGCCTAAACCTTGAACAATATTTCTTAGTTGGTATGTAAAGCCTAGTAGCTTTCAAGATAAGTTCTTTGAATGCTTCCCATTTTGAATTTGCTGTTGGTAACATCATCAGTTGGTCCCACTGTATAGAATTTAAATACTGTCTCAGTCCATCGTAGTTGCCTTTACGGAAGCAATAACCCTTCCCTTTACCCCTAATGGTAGTTACCTCTTTGAGTAAATCCCACTTCAGCACACTGTGATCACTGCCACCTAGTGGTTCATTTATCTGCAGATTCTTAATGCATGAAGAATCACTGCTGATAATCAAATCAAAATATTCATTTTGATTTGATTATCAGCAGTGATCTAGTTGCCTCCTGAACATGCTGATGTAGAAAACAATCATCCAATAAATCCACAAAAGCCCTGCTAGTGCGTGAGTAACCAGCCCCCAAATTCCAGTCAATATCTGGGAAATTAAAATCTCCCATTATAAGACTCTCTGATTTACTGGCCCACTCTATTTCCCTGTACAGTTCCTTATTATACTCATCAGAGTCATTAGGCCTATAGCACACTCCTACTCTCAATTTTGATCTCCCAATGCTTATGTCACACCAAACTGACTCAACACTGCACTGTCCAGCATGCCGACTGGCTTCACTTCCTTGGTTTTTATGTGTTTCTTAACTAACAGCATAACCCCTCCCCCCTTCCTATCCTGTCTATCCTTTCTGTAGACGTTGTACTCCCCAAATTGCAGTTCTGCATCCCTTATATCTGTGTGACACCATGTCTCTGATATCCCAACAATATCTGCCTTTGATGTTTTGAGCAATACCTCAAATTCATCAAATTTATTTACTAAACTCCTAGCATTGGTGTACACACAAATATACCTGCACCTGTTTCTAGTCTTAGCTACCCTAACACAACCCATGTGTTTACTTGTACCGCAATGGCTCCCAGCAGTCTCTGAAATACCATACATCTTGTTTTTCAGGCTTCTGCTCATTCTAATAGAAGCAGTGCAAGAATCTCTTTCACCTCTGCCAGTGGCTACTGACAATCTATTGGTCTTTGTCTCCCCCCAAGCTAGCAGTTTTCCGACCCACCTAACACTGCCTCGATAGCATCAGCAAATATTCTTGCACCCTTTCTATTTAAGTGTATCCCATCCCTGTAGATGCAATCTCTCCTGTTAACAAGTACAGTCCAGGCTGAAAAAAATTCTGAGCCTTGAGCCTTGCACAATCTTTCCAGGGCCAAATTGATCGACAAGGCTCTCATCATATACTCCCTCCTATCGTGTCTGGGCAGAATTGCAGACACTTTCAAATTCAACCCTAATTCTCGGCTTTTGTTCAGCAGTGACCTGTACTTGTTAAGTAATTCTGCCGGTCTGCTACTCTTAATATTATTAGTGCCAACGTGTACAACTATATCACCTTTTGTGCCCTTAAAAGATGATATTCGCTCTACAACGTCATCAACCTTTGCCCCTGGCAGACATACCCTGGTCCTGTTCCACCTATCTTTTTTACAAAGCATGTTCCCCGTTTCCCTGACAATAGAGTCACCAACAACTACTAGTTCCTTCGGGACCAGCGCATTCTGCCTTGGGGGTTGCCTCTGTTTTACGCGATGCCCAAGTGCAAGCTCTGGCGTTGATGTGGGCAGCTGAGAGCTTGATGGGCCCCTCAATTTAGTTTCTTCGAGGGCATCCACCCTGTCCTTCAAGCTCTCATATAGGCCCACAAGAATGTCGAGTTGTTGCCTGATATCGATACACTCCTTGCATCGCGCGCACACACAAAGACATCCCCCTATGGCAGTATCACGTCCCGTACCCGATTGCTCTGCAGACATCAAGCAAACAGTGCATTTTATAAGGCTGTGAGTCAGAGGACAACTGCCCCCCTCAGTTCTGCTCTGAGCCACAGCACTTCCATTAGCTTGAGCCTTTTGCTTTGCTGCTCTGGTCTGAGTCATGATTCTATTAATTTATTATAATTAATTATGTTATGTTATTAATTATGTTAAATATAATTAATTATATTACGTTTGTAATCTAAGTCGTTATATGTATTTATTTAAACGTTCAATTTAACTGCTAACGAAGTTCAACTAACGCTATCGCATCACAATGGCGGGAAATTTACGAACGATAGCGGAGTTGAAACACGTGGAAACCCTTACCGATGCTTTTATGCAATTACAAGGCCGAGTAAAGAAAAGATACACCAAATTAATCAGAAAATCACAAAATAATGTTATACTATTAAATTTAAATCAAAAGTTTTAGAAAAACAATAATTTCAAATCAATAAATAAGAAAAATCCACTTAGCGGCTTTGAACACGACCGTCTCTAGTTGCCTCGTCAGCAGACTCCCATATGACTCCCATTTTTGATGGTAGGTAGTGGCAGTAGTAGTGGCATGTGATGGAAGAAAGCAAGTGACCTGTCCCCATGACCTTTTTGGCTGATGCTTATGTAGCATCAGCCAAAAAAAAAAAAAAAAAAAAAAAAATCACACCATTCCCTCCCAACGCCTGTCCAGTTCCTCCTTAAATTTATCCAACCTATCAACTTCCACGACAGATGGAAGTTTGTTCCAGCAATTAACCACCCGCTGGCTAAAGGCAAATTTCAGCACATCTATTCTACATCTGTCTTTTCTTAATTTGAATTTATGCCCCCTTAGGTTCGTAATCTGAACAAGTGGAAGGATCCCATCAGAATTCAGCATGCTAAACCCATTCAAGGCCTTATACACCTCAATAAGATTACCGTGCAGGTGCCTAGCCTCCAGCCACTGCAATTTACAGAACTTAAGCCTCTCTTGTTAAGAGGATCCATTCATTCCCCTCACCAATCTTGTTGCCCTTCTCTGTGCACGCTCAAGCAAATCGACATCCTTCCTAAAATGAGGCCTCCAGACCTGTACGCAGTACTCAAGGTGTGGCCTGACTATTGCCTTACCATTGCCTTATACAGAGGGACAATCACCTCCTTTTCCTTGCAGGTGCCTCCGTAGCCAGGTGGGAAGGAGCAGCAGTGAGTAGCACGCGCTTCTTGATTAGACCGGGGTTTGAGCCCGTCACCACCAATTACGGAAGATGCAGAAAGGTCAGGGAATGACCACCACATATCCCAGAGCAATATGGCCTTAAATGCTAATGCTCCTAAAAACCAAATAACAAACAAACTTTTCCCTGCTAGCAAAATTCCTATATATCATTGACAAAATGTCATGACCTGCCCTGGCAGCCTGTCTTCATTGCTCAGAAAACTTCATATCTGACTGCACAATTACTCCCAGGTCTTTTTCATTTTCTACCACCTTAAGTGTAATACCACACAGTTGGTACGTTTCTCTGGGGTTACTTCTACCCATATGCAGTACTTTGCATTTGTACTGCAGTAATTTGTATTGCAGTATTTTGCATTTGTCAAGGATAAACTTCAGTTGTCACTTCTTAGCCTATCTGCCCAAATTTTCTAGATCCTGTTGCAGTAGCACACTGTCATTAACAACCCTGCCAACCTTTGTATCATCTGCAAACTTCGACATTAAGCCTGATATACCTTCATCAATATCATTGATAAATATATAAAACAACAGTGGACCCAACACCGAACCCTGTGGGACTCCACTAATAACATTAGTCAACGAAGAGCAGCACCCATTGATTACCACCCTCTGTCTTCTCCCACTCAACCATCCTTTTATCCATTGTAGCAACTGGGCAGAATTGCAGACACTTTCAAATTTCAGGTACCCAACAGTGATCGCATGTAGGTCATTTACTTGACAATAAGGGATGCAGTTATCCACAAACAGAAAAATTTTTCTATTCTTCTCACTGATCCTGCGATCAAAGTCTCTGATCTATTCTTTGTGGATTTCTTATGTCGTTGATGCTTTCTGGTTTGCTTGATACATATTCGGTAATGTCTTCAAACCTTTAATGCATCAAGGCTTCTGGATTTTCCCAATGATTAAAACAGGAAGCTTCTCTGTGCCAGACATGTTTGTCAGGAGAAGAGTAATCCATTGTTTGGCCTTTTGTCCACCACTACATTTCTCACCTTTACTCAGACTCCCTCTAGTCACCATCTTTCAGAGTAGAGGTAGCAAGATTATACACTAGCTGATCCGGAAGCCTCCTAAAGAGTTACCAATAGGATTGGTAACTCTTTAGGAGGCTTCCATGATGTTCATCATAACCTCAAAATTCATCAGTCATACTGCATGATGGAAGAGATTGACAGGAACTTATCTCTGGAGACTAAACACCACTTCAAGCCTCCAATAAGTAAAGTGGTGGTATTTCACTGGTTGATGAGAGTCATCTACCACCACCTAGTATTGCCTGGTAACACAGAGGGGTGACATTCCTCCATGTGGTGTGGGCACCACACCTCGACCCCTGCTTATGCTGGTTCACATCTGGGTGGTTACCCACAGTGTGCATGTGCATGGAGGTTATACCCAGGGTTATTAACAGTCCCACTATTGTGAAATTGCAAACAGAGGATTTGGCTGTCACAGACCTCGCCAATCTGGACTTCGCCAAAATTGGGTCTACTTGACTTGAATGTCACCTGAATATCAGTTCCATCAGCGTTTTAGACTCCCAGGTAGCAAGTACAGCTTGTCTGGCATATCTGAGAGAATGTCTGTGGCAACCTCAAGGACCAAACTGGTAGTAAAAGGTAAAGGATTTTGTGAAAACAAGTTCCAGTTTGTGATTGTGGCATTTCTATAAATTTAACTAAATAATGAATGCAGCATAATTATAACTACATGACATTTAAAATGTATAAGGATAAAATTTTATGGTAGGTGTTATTACTTAAATGTGGATTCAAAGATTGTATTTCTTTAACTAACCTTCTGTTCTTTCAAAAGACCTACTAATGCACTGGGATCAGGAGAAAGAGGTTCAGTTTCCAACATCTGCTTTTCTGCCTCATGAAACCAATCCAGAAGGTCATCTATATCTCCAGTCACCTGAAAGTAACAGAAAAAAAAAAAAAAAAAATTCAAGAAATTAACTTTATACATATTCAATTAAGCCATAATAAATTATCTGTTAAAGCCAAGTAAAAGTGAGAGAAATTCATAATACAGTGATGGTATTATGAATGATAAGAGGCACAATGAGTTACTTAGGCCAAAGTATGTCAATTCACATATAAAATAATTTCTACAAAAGGATGATCATATTTAACATCAAAAGATGTTAAGAATTATCTAATTATAAACTAATATGCAATCAAGTCACAAACAATGTCATGCAAGATAAGACAGATTATGAGAAATCTTTGGCAAATAATGCAAAGAAAAATAGCAAACTTATTTTCTTATGTAAAAACTAGAAAGAAGGAAGAAGATGATTCTCATAGGGCCACTTGATATCAATGGTTCAACTGTTGATGATCCAGCACAGGTTGCTGACAAGCTGAATAACTACTTTGCATCCTACATTCACACATGCGGAATTCTTGAGGAGGGGTGGATGCAGAAGTTTATCAAACATTGCAGGGAGCTAAAGGATTTTGTAATAACTGAGAATAAAGCAAAAGAGAAACTGCTGAAGTTTGGAATGCTGTTTTCTGTATTAATTAATGATGGCTCCCCAAACACTCAAATTACAACTTGATGTAGGTATATCAGGCTTAACGTCTATATTTCCAGATGATAAAAAGCTGGTAGAGTGGTCAATGACAGTAATAACAGTATGCTGCTGCAAAAAGATATAGAAAATTTAGGCAGTTGGACAGAGCAATGGCAACTGTAGTTAAACATTAACAAATGCAAAGAGTACTGAATGTGGTTAACAGTAATCCCAGGTTAATGTACCAAATGTGTGGTACTACACTCAGGGTAGTGGAAAATGAAAAAGAACCTGATTGTAATTGTGCAGTCAGACATGAAGTTCCTGAGCAGTGCAGACAGGCTGCCAGGACAGCAAATGGGGTTTTGTCAATGACATACAGGAATTTTGCTAGCAGTGATAAAGAGGTGATTATTCCATTGTATAAGGCAATGGTCAGTTCACATTTTGAGTACTGCATACAGGTCAGGAGATCTCATTTAAGAAGGATATAGAGCAGCTGGAGCCTGAACAGAGAAGAGCAACAAAGTTGGTGTGGGAAACAAAGGGTTCCTCACCAAAAAAAAGGCTTCGGTTCTGTAAATTGCAGCATCTGGAGACTAGGCACCTGTAAGCTGATCTGATTGAGGTGTTTAAGGTTTTGAATGGGTTGAGCAAGCTGATGGAACTTGCCCTCTTGCTCAGACCAAATACGAGGGGACACAAATTCAAATTGAGGAAGGACAGTTGTAGAACAGATATGGGGAAGTTGGCCTTTAGCCAACAGGTGATTGATTATTAGAAGAGACTTCCATCTCTGGTTGTGGAAGTTGATAGCTTAAATAAATTCAAGGAAGAACTAGCCAAACTATTGGAGGAAATGCATAGGAATGGGAGGTGGATTTTTTTTTTTTTTTTTTTTTTTTGAATGAGGCTGTATAAGCTTTCTTTCCAGCATCATTTTCCAATACTAATAAATTTCGAATAGGCACAAATTCATCCAGATTTCGATTATTTTAATATAAAATGTGTTATCTCTTTAATAGGTTTAGCGATGGTTGTTAAAAATATAAAGAAATTATTTTGTTAATGAAACCTTCATTTATGAAAAGCCATTCTGAGCAAATTAAGTTTATTGCTTAGAACACTAATCTCGTATTGTGGATGTGCTTTAGTATTAATATTAACAGAGCAATGATGCTAGGAAGCAAGCTTATAAACATTAGCCAAAAAATAAAAATAAAATAAAATAATACATCACTTGTCCCTTCCTTTCAATACTTTGTCAAGTTCTTCCTTGAATTAATTCAAACTACCCATTTTCATAACAACAGATGGAAGTTTGTTCCAACAATCAACCATTCACTGGTTGAAGGCAAACTATCGCACATCTGTGTTGCAACCATTCTTCCAACATTTGAATTTATGCCTACTCATATGTTTAGTCTGAGCAAGAGGAATACCAACTCTATTCAGCATGCTCAATCCATTCAATACCTTAAACACCTCAATCAGATTACTTCATAGGTGCCTAGTCTTCAGAAACCCCAATTTGCAGAACTGAAGCTTTTCTTGGTAAAGTCACCCTTTTGTTCCCCTCACCAATCTTGTTGCCCTTTTCTGCACAAAATCTGTTAGAGCTATATCCTTTTTAAAATTAGGGCCTCCAGAACAGTATGCAGTACTCAAGATGCAACCAAACCAATGCCTTTGTACAATGCGATAATCACCTCATTATTCCTGCTAGCAAATTTCCTATATATCATTAACTAACCCAATATGACCTCATTGGCAGCCTATCTGACCTCGTTGCGGTACCTAACTTTGATTAGTGTCATTAACCACCCTGTCAACCTTTGCATTATCTGAAAACTTAGACATTAAGCCAGCCTGATATACCTTCATCAATATGGTAGTTGTTGTTTGTTTGTTGTTGGTGCATCAGCTGCTGTGGCCATAATATGTCTTCCATACTTTTGCTTTTTCTAGTTTGGGCTCTTGTAATTGTAGTTCAAACTGATACTACAATTTCAGAGTGGTAAAATTTCAGAGTGGAAATATTCACAATGTACTTAATGAGGAGATGAGGTTCGATTGTAAACATTGATTTGTGATGACTTTTTTTTTTTATTTCAAATCTGATTATAAAAGCCTATTAATTTCAGGTAAGGAAAGACTTCCTGTATATTATTTTCTACGCTTAAAATGCTTTTCAAAGAAGAGCCATCTTGAATTGTAGTTTTGGACTTAAAAGCAATATTCCTTTCATTTATAAATGCTGTACAATCTAGTAGTAAATGTCAGCAGAAGAGTTCAGCAGACTTTAGGAATGTTGTACACTGACTACACTAAGGCAGTTCTTTAGTTCTAAGTAGATAGGAATGAGTAAGATATGTATGTTCTATCCTCAACCTGGCAAGAGTTACTTCTTCATTTAAGATTTCTTTTTCACTGGATTGCCACTGCTTCAAATCCGGATTAATTTGAAAGGGTTTATTATAAGTTTTGAAGTTTTATTATGAAAGAGATGAGACTTGTGGAATTTGCAGAATCTTGAGGAATGTCAGTAATGAACACTTTTTTTTTTTTCAAGAAAAGGGTGAACAGAAAGTGGACATGGAAGAGTCCAAATGGATTAACAACTAATGAAATCGACTTCATCTTCACTAACAGAAGATATATCGTGAGTGATGTTACTGACCTTGAACAAGGTAAATGTTGGAAGTGATCACAGAATGGTAAGATGCGCACTTGATATAGATGTAAGAAAAGAAAGGAAAAAACTGACTCAAGTAAATAATACAAAGGTCTTTGAGATAACAGAAGAGGAGAAAAAGCAGTATGTACTGGAATTTAAGAAAAAGTTTGAGCTTCTGCAGACTGTTCATGACCAAGATATCGAAGAGGAATATTACAAATTTCTGAAGGTGATAAAGCCCAAGAAATCTACAGGTAAAAAGAAATCCAAAGAAGAAAAAATCAGTCAAGAAACATTTGTCATGATGAAACAAAGACGACAAATGAAGATAAAGAAAAACACTGACAGGGAGAAAATTAAGTATACTGAGTTATGCAAAGCCATTAGAAAGAGACTCATAGAGGACATAAGTAAATTTAACACAAGAAAAGTAGAACAAGCATTAAGGGAAAACAAAGGATTTAAATCAGCAGCCATGAGCAGTAATACAGAAAGACAAATGATACTGAAACTGAAGAATAGCAATGGTGTACTTATAAATAGCAGAGAAGGCATAATTCAAATAACAGAAGACGACTATAAAGAGTTATATAAGGAGCAAGAGAATGACGCTAGCAGTGGGGAAGCTGGATTGCAAATTAGTAACACATACAACATACCTGATATCTTTCCTGATGAGGTAGAACATGGGTTGAAGAAAATGAAGAATCAGAAAGCCCCGGGGGAAGATAAAGTTACTGTAGAGTTGTTAAAATTGGGAGGAAGAGACATGACACAAAAACTGGCAAGACTCTTCACAAAATGCATCAGAAAAGGTGTGACGCCCAAGGAGTGCAATAACGCAATCATAGTTTTGCTGCATAAGAAAGGAGATAAATCAGAAATTGGAAATTATAGACCAATTAGCTTGTTATCCCACATCTACAAGTTGTTCACAAGGGTCATTATTAACAGATTAGAAAGAATACTTCATGAGAATTAACCGAAAGAGCAAGCTGGCTTCAGGGCAGGATTCTCAACTATGGATCACCTTCACGTAATGTCACAGCTAATGGAGAAAGCAAATGAATATAAAACACCATTATGCCTGGAATTTGTGGATTATGAATAGGCATTTGACTCCATATGGCATAAGGCAATGTTTTGGGCACTGGAAAGACAAGGCATAGATACCCCATATATTATGATTTAGAAGAAAATATATGAGGATGCTACCTCCTTTATTAGACTAAACAAAGACAGTAGTATATTTAAAATTGAGAAAGGAGTTCGACAAGGAGACACAATATCTCCGAAGTTGTTTACTGCTGCCCTTGAGGAAGCTTTCAGAAGATTAGACTGGTCGCAGAAAGGAATTAATGTGAATGGAGAGTACCTAAACCATTTACGATTTGCAGTTGACATTGTGGTCATAAGCCACAATCCCAAAGAATTAGAGGAAAATCTGAATCAGTAATGCAGATTTAGTAAGGAGTTTGGACTAAAGATGAATATGGCTAAAACAAAAGTAATGGTGAAAAAGTATGCCACTGAAAGGGATATAATGATTGAAGGAGCAGTAATTGAAAAGGTGGAGTCATATACTTATCTGGCACAGGTCATTAGCTGTAATAATGATAAATGGATGGAAGTCAAGATAAGAATAAATTTTGGATGGATAGCATTCAGGAAATATAGTCACATACTGAGAAGCAATATCCCAATTTGTCTGAAACGTAAAATAATGAACCAATGTATACTACCCACCATGACTTACGGAAGTGAAACTAGGGCACTCACCAAAATAATGGAAGAGAAACTGAGAACTACACAGCGAAGAATGGAATAAATTATATTGGGAATCAGACTGTTAGATAAAAAGAGAAACACATGGATTAGGCAGCAAACTCAAGTAAAGGACATTCTTATCAAAACTAAAGAAATAAAATGGTCTTGGGCAGGACACATAGCTCGAAGACATGATGACAGATGGACTAAGAAAATAACAGAATGGTACCCAAGAGGAACTAAGAGAAAACCTGGAAGACAATAGTGAGATGGACAGATGAAATTCATGAGTTTGTGGGTAGTAAATGGATGGCCAATGCACAAAACAGAAGGAAAGTTGCTGGAGAGGCCTTCATCCTGCATTGGATTGAAAATGGATGATGATTATAAGTTTGTTCCTTCCATATTTTTGCCACTTTTTCTTACTGTTCACTTTGATGTTATGACTGCAGTCTGTATATGGTACTTTGGTGGTTAAAGATATGGTTGCTGTTACCATTTTTTCTGCATGGTCATCTTGTTCATTTCCTTTAATTCCCATATGTCCAGGAATCCATCAAAAGGTTACTTTTTGTTTTCTTTTAAGCAGTTTGTTTAGGGTGATTTGAATCTGTCTCAGAGTTGGATGGAAATTGTTTGTGTCACAATGCATTGCTTGTATTACACTGAGGGAGTCAATGAAAATCAGACTCTAGGGTAATCAGACTTTGGTTCCATATTTGGTCTACTGCTAACTAAACTGCTTGTAGTTCGTGAAATAGACTTCCATCACTTGTTGTTGAAGTTGATAGCCTAAACAAATTTAAGGCTCAGCTGGACAGGTATTTCGAACGAACGGAGGGGTGAAATGGGAGTGGTGGTTATGCTTTTTTTTTTTTTTTTTGGCTGATGCTGAATAAGCTTGCTTTCTTGCATCATATGCCTATAATAATGCTAATGCTAAAAGATGCTACACTTGGTAGGGAGAACTTGTGTTATGGTAATATCAAAAAAACTGCTGCTGCTGCTGCGCTTGCTTTTGTAACATTTTCAATCTGTGTATATTTCTCTAGGAATTGTCTTCCCCAGTATGAAAGCAGGTATCACAGACTGGTGATAACTGTATAGCAGGGAGGTCTTGGTGCATTTAGTATGATAGCTAATTTGCTGAAATCAAAAAATCAAATTGGAAGTCATTTTTTGATGTGTATGTTTGCTGGTTTATTAACTGTTGGATGTATTCTTTCCCATATTAATGTATATAATGTTTAATACACAGGAAGATTTGGAATACACTTTATTTTAGCTGCGCAAGATAAAAGTAGACTCAACTTTTGAGGTGAAGTAGTGGTTCATAAGCTTCAGTTTAGAGACTTTGAACTGGAGAAGTACGATATGCTCCTAAGGCTATGTGTAGTGCATTATGGTGTACAGGGTCACACCACATTAAGGCACTTGGTTTTGCAGAGCTCTAAGCTAGTGGCCTGTAATTGAGTCTGGATCTTATCAAGGTTCTATACAAATGGAACTAAGTGAACCTGGCTGCTCCCCATGTTGTTGCAGATATAACTCTCAGAATATTTAATTTCTTTGGACAGTTTGCTCTAAGATGCTTTATATGATCTAAAAAGGTCAGTTTCTTATCAAGAGTTAATCCGAGAAAAATTGTGCAGGATGTTACTGGAATTACTTGTTCTCCAAGATTTAGTTCTGGGTCTAGGTGTAAGTTTCTATTACGACAAACATGTATTCCTACTGTCTTTTGCTCAGACAGTAGGAATACAAAGTAGGATTCAAATGCCAATGTTTCTGTGTCTATGACGTAATTTTATTAATTGTCACTTGACAATTACAATTGACACTCTATTGTTTGCATATTTTGGGAGTCATAAGAAATGCTGAAATAGCCGACATAAGTGCTATAGTATTTGTTATTTGTTTAACTGTTGAGTTGATTTTTATGGCAAACAGGGTACCACTGAGTACTGATCCCTGCACACAGGGATCAGAACTTAAGATATTAACCAACATGAACACAAGTTAAGATATTCCATGTCCCAAGTTAAGATATTAACCTCTTAACTCGGGACATGGAATATTTTAACTTAATATCTTATTTAATATCTTAACTTGGAAAATTAGCATTAGCAAAGGCACATGATGCAAGAAAGCAAGCTTATATGGCATCAGCAAAAAAAAAAAAAAAACACACCTTTCTCATTTCACCACTTCGCACGTTCCAAATGTTTGTCTAGTTCTGCCTTGAATATATTTAAGATATCACCTTCTACAGATGGAAGTTTGTTCGAGCAATCAAACACCCACTGGATAAAGGCAAACTTCTGCACATCTATCCTACAATTGTCTTTCCTCAATTTGAATTTATGCCTTCTCAGGCGATTATTCTGAGCAAGGGAAAGAATCCCATCAGCACTGAGCATGCTCAAACCATTCAAGGCTTTATACACCTCAGTCAGATTACCTCGCAGGTGCCTAAACTCCAGACGGTGTAATTTGCAAAACTTAAGCCTTTCTTCGTAAGAGCAACCCTTTGTTCAATTCACTAATCTTGTTGTCCTTCTCTGTACTCGTTCCAACAGCTCTACATCCTTCTTAAAATGAGGCATCCAGACCTATATACAGTACTCAAGGTGTTGCCTGACCATTGCCTTATACAAGAGGATAATCACCTCCTTATCCCTGTTAGAAAAATTCATGTACAGTAAACCCCCGCTATTCACGTGGGTTACGTTCCTGAGAAATGCCATGAATACCGAAAACGTGAATACTGAGTTATGGCTCCCATAGTAATAAAGGGATTCCGTTCCAAAGTATATATAAGAAAAACTAGTCTAAAATTTTGTCTATGTATGTATTATACGTACCTTCATAATATGACTATGTACATAGACAATACATAGTGAAATGCAAGCATATGACATCGAAATGAAAATAAGAAACAATTTAATATTAAATGTAATATTTATTAGAAATTTCAATCCAGCGCTTTCCTTTAGCTAAAAAACTTATTCTGCCAGTTCTATCACCAGTTTCGCTAAAGTGTTGATAAAGGAGTTTTGCCTTTTCACGAATGATGAGTGAACTTAACGGAATTTTATTTTGAGTTCAGTCTTCTATCCACAGATTTAAAGCTTTTTCCATTTTTTCTAATTTAACATCACGAGTTACAGAGCAAATTTTTGAAGCAATTAGCACGTTTTCACAGACACTACGGCGGATTTTTTCTTCCGATTTTTTGATTGATCGTACCGTTGCCTCCGTAGCCGAGTGGGCAGGAGCGGGGAGTGCAGTAGCACACGCTCTTTGAATTAGACCGGGGTTCAAGCCCCTGACTGCTGAATACGGTCGATCTGCCAACCCGCAGTGGACCAGCGTGGCAGATTATGGTCCATTTCCCTCAGCATGAATTGTTGAGGAGGCTACCACCCTGCAGTGGGTTGATAATGGCTGCACTTTACTTTACTTTTACTGTTGACTCATTGATTTTATATTGTTTTCCCACTGAGGAGACACTTTCACCATTAGAAATTTTGTCTAATAACTCAATTTTATTCACCAATGTCATCACCTTCTTTGATATTTTCACATTTCCCTTGTTATTCGTAGCCATATTTTTGTACAGGTTAAAAAGAACTTGTCCAAATAAAATCACTTTCTTCCATTAACACACTCGAAAAAGTCTGTTTTACACTGCAAAATGGTAGATTTATCACTTTTGTAAGCATATTTGATAAATTTATTCAATTTATAAGCATATAAATTAAAAGCAAACGACGAAACCTTCCATGGCAAGCGCATAACACATACTGAACAAGGATTAGGGAGAAACATACAAACTCGCCATTTTGTCATCCCTCTCCCCCCACCCACTGAGCACTGTTTCGACCGGGAAAGATAATTTTAGCCATGCCCATGTTTTTTTATGGCGGAAAATGTTCACGGCGCTTTAAAATTCACATTTTTTAGGTTTCATTTTATATTAAATCAGCGACCGCAAATACGCGAAACCGCGAATACTGATACCGGGAATAGCGGGGGTTTACTGTATATCATCGACAAGACCCCCATGACCTGATCTGGCAGCCTGTCGGCACTGCTCAGAAAACTTCAAATCTGCCTGGACAATTACCTCTAGGTCCTTTTCACTCTCTACCACTGTCAGTGTAGTACCAAACAGTTGATATGTTACCCTGGGGTTACTGCTTCCCATATGTAGTATTCAGTACTTTACATTTGTCAATGTTAAACTTCAGTTGCCACTGCTCAGTCCATCTTCAGTTGCCACCTCTCAACTTTTCTAGATCCTGTTGCAGCACCATACCGTCATTAGTGTCATGAACAACCCTGCCGAACTTTGTATTGTCTGCCAACCTGGACATTAAGAATGATATACCATCATCAATATCATTAATAAATACAGAAAACAATAATGGATCCAACACTGAACCTTAGGGGAACTCCACTAATAACATTAGTCCACAACGAGCAGTGTCCATTGATTACCACTCTCTGTCTTCTCCCACTCAACCATCCTTTTATCCATAGCAGCAATTTGCCTTCAATGACACACTGTTCCAATTTGTGCAGCAGTTTTCCATATGCAACAGCATCAAAAGCTTTTCTAAGATGCAAATACAGTCGGTCCTCGTATAACATGTGTTTACACTACACGAATTCGATCATACACGATTTCTAAATAGGGGAATGATATCGTATATAACATGAACCGAATTCGCTTATGCATGATTCGCCTTTGTGTTTAGAAGAAATGTCAGTCGAATGCAGAATCACCCCCAACCGAACGCAACACAATAGGAATGAAGGGAAGAATCTGAAAATGTACTGTATTTATGTTTTTTATATCAGTGAAGAGGAAACAAATTTCACCATAATAACGTAAATTTCCAGCTATCGGTATAATTGCAAATGCAATTAGATGGAGTTTACTACCAGTTTATAACAGATTCCACTAGCAGAAACGTAACTGGAAATTGTTTTTATTGTTTTATGGTAGTAACCCCTAGAAATGTGCTTTAGTAAAATATGAGGTGTTAATCTCTGTCTTTACGGTGTTGTTTATTCAGTTGCTACACGTGTGCAGCTTTGTTTATGTGTATCAAGCGTGCCTCCTCGTTTTGTAATTGTGCTTTATTCCCTAAAAATGAGTAAAATACTTAAAAGGTGTGAAAAGGAAGTGTCCTGGTGAAGACACAGCAGATTCAGAGAGAAAAAGAAAAGCAATATCGATAAACAGAGGTGGACTGGGTCAAAAATTCTTACCCGGGAAAATTTATAGTGGCCTCGTGCCCTGTAGCCGAGTGGTCAGGAGCGGGAGTGCAGTAGCGCATGCTCTTTGAGTAGGCCGGGGTTCAAGCCCCTGACTGCTGAATACGGTCGATCTGCCAGCCCACACTGGACCAGCGAGGCAGATTATGGTCCATTTCCCTCAGCATGAATTGTTGAGGAGGCTTCCATCCTGCAGTGGTGTGATAATGGCTGCAATTTATCTTTTTTTTTTACCATACTATGGTTTATGGCCAAAATCCCACCGGCCCACTGGGGTTTCCCTAGTAAGGCTTATGGCCAGTCCGCCTCTGTCGATAGAGGAAAAAATATGAATTTGGAAAAGCTTTGAGCGAAATGAAAGACCATGTGATATTGCATGTGCTACAGACCTAAATGAGGCAACGCAGAGAATTACAAAGAATGCAGAGAAAATAAAAACAACTTTCATAGCAGGAACAACTCAAAGTGTAATTAAAATCCATTAGATTAAGACACAAAGAATTGGAAGAGATGGAACCACTGTCATCTGTTTGGATAGAAAATCAAACAAAAAACAAGTTTGCTTACGGTAGAAGCAAAAGCATTAGCAATATTTTATTACGTGATAGTCGTAATAAAATACGTAAGTATTTTATTACGATTATTTATTGTGTTTGGTAATCTTTTGGTTACAAATGTGTGTTCAATCTTGGGTGGTTGGCACCTAACCCTATTTTTCCCATAGGGCCTGTTGTTTATATTGCACCATTTTGCACTGCACAAGGGTTTCTAGGAACACAATTATCGTGCTATACGAGGACTGACTGTATATAATAGCAAAATTATTCTTTGCATCCAGTTCCATTGTGACCACATCATAGTATCCAATCAAATTGGTCAGACAAGACTTCCATTTAACAACAGCCATGCTGTATCTAGGCTTTAACTAACATCTTGTCTCAATGATTCTGCAGTGCCTCAATTAATTTTCCTGAAACAGAAGTTAAACTAACAGGACTGTAATTATTGTGCCACTGTTTGATCCTCCTTTGTGAATTTGGGTCGCATTTGCACATCTCCAGTCAATGGGTACCTCCCCTGTGTCCAAGGAAGTTCTCATAATTACGGCTAAGGGTTTACTTAATTCCTTTGCTACTTCCTTTAATATAACTGGATAGAACTCATCCACTAAAGGTGCATTTCTTACTTCAATTTCTCCTCCACTTCGCTCTCAGTTATTACAAAATCTTCTAGCTTACTTCCAGAGTTTAATTCACCTCTGGCATTCCCCTCCCTGTATAACTCCTCATGTGCGAATGTAGATGCAAAACACTCATTTAGTTTGTTATCTACCTAGGATCATCAACAGTTGAACCACTAATATCAATTGGACCAATCAGATTCATCCCCTTCACCTAAAGTTTACATATGTGAAGAACTCTTTGCTGTTTTTCTTTGCATCCTTTGACAAAGGATGAGGATTCCATCAAGCTCTCAGTTGCCCAGCTCAAAGACAGCACATTCCTGTGCATCAGGCAAAACAGAGGCAATCTCCAAGGCAGAATGCGCTGGTCCAAAAGGAACTAGTTATTGTTGGTGACTCTATTGTCAGGGAGATGGGGAATATACTATGCAAGAAAGATAGGTGGAACAGGAACAGGGTATGTCTGGCAGGGACAAAAGTTGACGACGTTGTAGAGCAGATATCATTTTTTAATTGCACAAAAGGTGATGTTGTTATACATGTTGGAACTAATGACATTAAGAGTAAGAGATCTGCAGATTTACTAAACAAGTACAGGTCAATGTTGAAAAAAAGTCACAAGTTAGGGTTGAATGTGAAAGTGTATGTAATTCTGCCCAGACACAAAAGGAGGGAGTATATGATGAGAGCCTTGTCGATCAATTCAGCCCTGATGTGATTGTGAAAGGCTCAAGGGGTAGAATTTTTTTCAGCCTGGTATGGGCTTGTTGACAGGAGAGACTCCTTCTGCTTCTACAGGGATGGGGTACACTTAAATAGAAAGGGTGCAAGAATATTTGCTGATACTATCGAGGCAGTGTTAGGTGGGTCGGAAAACTGCTAGCTTGGGGGGGGGATATACAGACTAAAAGGTTAACAGCGGCCGCAGGTAGAGGCAAAAGTGATTCTTCCACTGCTTCTATTAGAATGAGCAGCAGCCAGGAAAGCAAGGTAATGGAGATTTCCAGGACTTTTGGGAGTCATAGTGGAACAAGTAAATACATGGGCTGTATTAGGTAACTAAGAGTAGAAACAGGTGCATGTATACTTGCATGTACACCAATGCTAGGAGTATAGCTAATAAATTTGATGAGCTGGAAGTGCTAGTCAAGAAATCAAAGGCAGATATTGTTGGGATATCAGAGATGTGGTGTCACACAGACATCAGCAGTGCAGAACTGGAATTTGGGGGGTACAATGTGTAAAGGAAAGATAGATAGGACAGGAAGGGAGGAGGAGTTATGCTGTTAGTTAAAAAACACATATAATCTAAGGACGTGCATCCAATTGATGTTGGTGGACAATGCAGTGTTGAGTCTGTTTGGTGTGAAATAAGCACTGGGAAAGGAAAAATGATGGTAGATGTGTGTTATAGGCCTAATAAATCTGATGTATATAATGAGCAATTGTGAAGAGAAATAGAGTGGGACAGTAAATCAGAATGTCTTATAATGGGGGATTTTAACTTTCCAGATATTGACTGGAACTTGTGGTTTGGTCATTCGCACACTAGCAAGAATTTTGTGGATTTATTGGATGACTGTTTTCTGCAGCAACATGTTTGAGAGGCAACCAGAGGGAGTAATATTCTTGATCTGATTATTAGCAGTGATTATTCATGAATTAAGTATTTGCAGATAAAAGAACCACTGGGTGACAGTGATCACAATGTACTGATGTGGGAATTACTTAAAGATGTAACTACCGTCAAGGCTAAAGGGAAGGGCTTTTGCTTTCGTAAAGGTGACTACAGAGGATTCAGTCAGGTACTAAATTCTGAAGAGTGGGATCAACTGATGATGTTACAAACATTGAATTCTAAATGGGAAGCCTTCAGGGACTTAATTTTTGAGGCTACTAGGTTTTCATTCCAACTAAGAAATACTCAAGTTTAGGCCTACATAGATGTCAGATGAATTAACGAGGATCGTGGCAGAGAAGAAAAATGTATGGGATGCATAATGTATCAGGTGACACAGAAGCCTATGGCAGGTATAAACTAGTCTGTAATCAAGTCACAAAGGAGGTTAGGCAGGCAAAAGCAGATTACAAGAAACTTTGGCAAAGGATGCAAAGAAAAAGAGCAAAGAGATCTTTACTTATGTAAACCCTGTAGGAAAGGAATGAATCAGATTGGACCAATTAACATAGATGGGTTGACTATTGATGATCAAGCTCAGGTACTGATAAACTGAATGAGTATTTTGCGTCTACATTCACACATGAAAAGTTATTGAATGAGAGGAGTGCCAAAAGTTTATCAAATGCCAATGGAGAGCTAAGTGATTTTGTTATAACTGAGAGCAAAGTAGAGGAGAAACTGTTGAAGAAAGGAGAAAGTAGAGGAGAAACATAAGGAAGGCACCTGGGGTGGACGTTGTTGTTGTTCTTATTTGGTTTATAGGAGCATTAGAAACTAAGGCCATATTACTGAAGGGATATGTGGTGGTTATTCCCTGACCTTTCCACATCCTCCGTAGTTGGTGGTCATGGGCTCGAACCCTGTTCTAATCAAAAAGCATGCGCTACTCACGGCTGCTCCTGCCCACCGGACTAAGGAGGCACTGGGGCAGACATGATATATCTAGTTATATTAAAGGAGGCAGCAAAGGAAGTAAGCAAACACTTAGCCATAATTATGAGAGCTTCCTTGGCTTCAGGTGAGGTCCCCATGGGCTGAAGGTGTGCAAATGTATCACCAATTCACAAAGGGGGGGGGTTCACAAAAGGTGACACAAGTAACTATAGGCCTGTTAGTTTAACTTGTGTTCTGGAAAAATAATAGAATCACTGGTAAAAGAAGCATTGCAGGATCATCTAGACAAGATTCCCGTAATAGTTAAGAGACAGCATCGGTTTGTTAAAGGGAGGTCTTCTCTGACCAATTTGATTGGATACTATGATGTGGTCACAAAGGATCTGAATGCAAAAAATAATTTTGATATAATATACTTGGATTTAATATTGTTGCACATGAAAGACTGCTGTACAAATTGGAGAGGTATGGCATTAAGGGTAAGTTGCTACAATGGATAAAGCAATGGTTGAGTGGGAGACGACAGAGAGTGGTAATCAATGAACACTGCTCTTCATGTACAAATGTTATTAGTGGAGTTCCCCACGGTTCCGTGTTGGGCCCATCGTTTTGTATATTTATCAATGATATTGATGAGGGTATATCGGATTTAATTTACAAGTTTGCAGATGATACTAAGGTTGGCAGGGTTGTTAACGTCAGTAAACACAGTACGCTATTCCAACCAGATCTAGATAAGTTGGAAAAATGGGCTGAGAAGTGGCAACTGTAGTTTAACATTGACAAATGCAAAGTACTGCATATGGGTAGCAATAACCGTAGAGAAACGTACCGTGTGGTACTACATTCGGAGAAGTGGAAAGTGAAAAAGACTTGGGGATAATTGTGCAGTCAAATATGAAGTTTCCTGAGCAGTGCAGATGGACTGCCAGGGCAGGTCATGGAGTCTTGATAATGATATATAGAAATTTTGCTAGCATGGACAGGAAGGTGATTATTCCATTATACAAGGCAATGGTCAGGCCACACCTAGAATACTGTGTACAGGTCTGGAGGCCTCATTTTAGGAAGGACGTAGAGTTGTTAGAACGAGTACAAAGAAAGGCTACAAGATTGGTGAGGGGAATAAAGGGGTGCTCTTACCTAGAAAGGCTTCAGTTGTGCAAACAGCAGCGCCTGGAGAGTAGGCACCTGCGAGGTGATCTGATTATGTGTATAAGGCCTTTAATGGATTGAACAAGCTGAATGCTCATGGGATTCTTCCTCTTGCTCAGACTAAGAACATGAGGGAGGGGGCTCAGTTTCAAATTGAGGAAAGATAGTTGTAGAACAGATGTGCGGAAATTTGCCTTTGGTCAGCGAGTAGTTGATCGGTGGAACAGGCTTACATCTTTTGTTGTGGAAGCTAATAGCCTAAATAAATCTAAGGCTGAGCTGGACAGGCATTTGGAACAAATGGAGAGGTGAAATGGGAGGGTTTTTTTTTTTTTGTTGTCTGATGCTGCATCAGCTTGCTTTCTTGCATCTTATGCCTCTACTAATACTAATGCAAAGATGTGTCATGATCTGCCTTTGTCTGTCTAATCTCCTTTGTGACTTGGTTACAGACCAGCTATCATAGGCTACCATGTCCCCTGTTAATGTATATGCATCCCATGCATTTTTCTTCTTTGCCACATGTTTCATTAGTACCTCTGACATCCATTTAGGTCTAAATCTTGAACAATATTTATTAGTTGGTATGAAAAGCCTAGTAGCTTCCAAATTAATTCTTTGAAAGCTTCCATTTTGAATTTGCTGTTGGTAACATCATCAGTTGGTCCCACCATATAGAATTTAAATACTGTTTCAGTCCATCATAGTCACCTTTATGAAAGAAAAAACCCTTCCCTTTACCCCTGATGGTAGTTACCTCTTTGAGTAAATCCCACTTCAGCATACTGTGATCACTGCCACCTAGTGGTTCCTTTATCTGCAGATTCTTAATGCATGAAGAATCACTACTGATAATCAGATCAAAAGTATTACTGCCTCTAGTTGCCTCCCGAACATGCTGCTGTAGAAAAGAATCATACAATAAATTCACAAAAGCCTTGCTACAGGCAATGGTCAGGCCGTGCTAGTTTGAGAGTGACCAACCCACAAATTCCTGTCAATAACTGGGAAATTAAAATCCCCCATTATAAGACACTCTGATTTACTGGCCCACTCTATTTCTCTGTGAACAGAGAACATGCCCAATCTGACATGGATTTTTTTTGGTGGGATTGTTACTTCTGTCGGTGTTGTATTGTATAAGTTTTTGTTTCTTGAGCATTATGATGGTCTATTTGTTCACTGCGTTTGTATTGTTTTTTTTTTAGCTTTTTTGTATATTACATTGTTTCCGAATTTATATTTTTGAATTCTCTTTTCTCTCTTCCAATCTTCACATCCGTTTGAATAGGCATTATTATTATTATTAGCCATATGATGCAAGGAAGCCTGAGGTTTATGCTGCACTAGCAAAAAAAAAAAAAAAAAAATCCCAAGTTACTCTGAGAGAGAGAGAAGTAGAAGGGAATCACCAAGAGAGAGAAGAATGATGATATCCAGGAGACCCTTTGGGACAGTTTGAATTTTGTCCTTTACAGTCGTGTTGTTCATTTTCTTGTGATCCATGTTCGACATAGATAGCAAAGCTTCTGCACACTGCTCAAGATTGTCTATACTTCTGACATTTAAAACATTGGACTTGGTTTGGAATATATGGTCTCAGTGATCAGTTTATGTATCCAACTTTTACAGTTTTTAGAGATTTGGAGCGTCAAAGGTTAAAATTAAATTCCTTGTTGGGTTAATTTCTCCTTCTTTTTTAATTGTTATTCTTTTGACTTGAATAATTCCTTGATCTTTTATCTTTTCTTGGATTTCATCCTCTGGTACATTGAGGAGATCCAATTCCATAATTACTCCTTTCAAGGTGTTCACAGTGAAGTGAGGAGTAACTGTTATTGGAATTTTTCCAAAAGGTCTTGCTTTTATTAGATGCTCTGCTTGTTTTTGATTTGTCATCTCCACTACTAGTAGATTTCCTGATTTCAGTCTTCTGACTGTTTTTGGGCTATGCTTTCAAGAGTTTTTTTTGAATCTGAAAAGCTGACAAATTTCCTATGGGTTGTTCATTCTTAGAATGAACAACCTATGGGCTGTTCATTCTTAGAATGAACAGCATTCTAATTCCCATAGAACAGCAGTGCTACTAGAGGAAGTGTCTCTGCCTTTTATTGCTTAGCTGTACATGAACTCATGTCATCTAGTTTTCTGTTGGTTTGAGTAGCAGTTTGATGGTTTGTGTTTGCCATGTTTGCTCCTTTTAGCCCCTCGCAAGAGGACTTTTCTGCCAAGGTTTCCAGCTCCGCCACAGGAAGGCAAAAGAAAAAGGAGGGGTGCTGTTACGAGGCAGTTGAAATGTTAGTTGTTTAATGGAACTAGAGATATATGAAAAAAGGTAAAGAAAGGTGAGTTTCCTTTCTGCATTCTAAATTATTAACTTTTCAAGTATACAACTGTTTGAAAACGTGGTGTCCATTAATAACTATTGTCTTCTCTTACTCATCCCTTTATGCAGAGCAGTAACTTGTCTTAATATCACACTGCACCAATTTGTATAGAAGACTTTTCTGTGCAACATTATCAAAGGTTTCCTGAAATCCAAGAATATGATATCAAAATTGTTTTTGGCATCCAGTTCCTTTGTTACTGCATCACAGTATCCATATAAATTGGTCACACAAGATCACCTCTTAACAAATTGTTGCTATCACTGAAATATAATTGCATAATGAGATCCTCCATTATTTTCCCTGGAATATATGTCAAGCTAAGAGGTCTGTAATTATTCCTATCACTTTTTGATCCCCTTTTGTGAATTGGGGATATATATTTGCACATCTCCAGTCCAAAGGCACTTTTCCCAAATCCAAAGATGCTCTTAGAATTACAGTTTTCCTAAACTTTCCTAACCCCCTTTGCTGATTCCCTTAATATAACTGGACAGATCCCATCCATCCCTGGTGCTTTTTAATGTTAAGCTTCAACTATTTCTCTTTCACTTTCCCCTCAGTTATCACAAAATCATTTAGCACCCAGTTAGATTTTGATGAACTTTTGATATTCTCCTCCCTAAAAAACTCATGTGCAAATGTTTTTTTGTACATGAGGAGTTTTTAGGGAGGAGAATATCAAAAAATCATGCTCAGTTTATCAGAAACCTAAGCATGATCATCAACTATTCAACCATTAATATCAAGTCAACGAATATGATTCAACCCCTTCCTTTTACTGTTAATATGTAGCAAAGTCTTTGCTGCTTTCCTTTGCCCTCTTTGAGAGAAACTTCTCATAATCTGCCTTAGCTTGACTAACATCCTTTGTGACTTGATTACTGACTAGTTTTTATCTACTACAGGCCTCTGTATCACATTATAATTTATGTATGTCCAATGTAATTTTCTTCTATGCCTGTCTCATTAGTTCATCTGACATCCATTTATATCTCAGCCTGTGATAGTTCTTAGTTTGTATGAAAGTCTAGTAGCTTCTATGATTACTTCCCTGAATGCCTCCCATTCAGAAATTTCTTTTGGGAACATCAGATGATTGCACTGTGCAGAATTTAAAAACTGTCTGAGATCACAGTAGTCATCCTTACAAAAGCCATTTCCTTTACTTTTCACAATATATCTTTAAATAAATCCCACATGAACACACTATGATCACTGCAATCCAGAGAGTCTTTTACCTGAAGATTCTTAATGCATGAAGAATTACTGCTACTGCTTGTTGCCTCACTAATATGCTGCTGTAGCCAACAGCCATACAAAAATCCACAAAAGTCTTGCTAGTATGTGAGTGAACAACCCACAAGTTAAAGTCAATATAGGGAACATTAAAGCGTGGAAAGTAAATCAGATAACAGATAAGACATTTTGATTTACTGGCCCACTCTATTTCTTTATATAGTAATTTATGATACTCATCACACTCATTAGGCATATAAACCTTATATGCTGTGGATATCTCATGTAAATATATTGTGGATTCTTGGTTGTTCAGGTTTTACAGTGCTTTCCTACCCATTGATAAGACTCCCAATAAAGGTAAAAACTGCAGTATGACTAATGGCACATACTTTAAATAAATAGCAATATATATATTCTCCTTTGAAGTAGTGTTTTTTATTTATGGTGCAATAATGAGACTACTTGTAGAGAACGGATTCCACAATATGAGATCAATGTGCAAAGTGACAAACTTAGTTTGCTCATTGCTGAATCATAGAATAAAGTTTAAAATAAACCTTACGAAGTCTCACATAGTGTACATATAATTTTCTTGATTGTTATGTTGTTGTTATTTGGTTTTTAGAAGCATTAGCAACTAAGGCGATATTGCTCCAGGGATATGCAGTGGTCATTCCCTGACCTTTCTGCATCCTCCGTATTTGGTGGTCACAGGCTCGAACCCCAGTCTAATCAAGAAGCGTGTGCTACACACTGCTGCTCCTGCCCACCTGGCTACGGAAGTGCCTCTTGATTGTTATAAAGAAATAGCATTCAGTAATTTTTATTTTGATTACAATATTTTACTTGAGTCATTATATAAAATAAAAATAATTATTTCCTTTTCTTACTTTTGTATGTCAGGAAATGACAATGATGATTGACAATGACAATCTAGAGTTAAATTACTTGCTTATAGTTAAGATAATATTGTATTCCTCTATCAGTTTAACTCCTTCTGTAGAATTAACAACTTGAATGTTTCCAATCTCTTCAAGCCTTTGTTTATATTCTTGATAACATTCTGAGATTGATGACTCAGTTATAAACTCACTAGAAATATCACATTGCTCAAAGAAATTCAGCACACTTTTTGTAAAAAAAAAAAAAAAAAAAAAAAAAGTTATTATTATTATTATTATTATTATTATTATTATTAGCCATATGATGCAAGGAAGCCTGAGGCTTATGCTGCACCAGCCAAAAAAAAATTCCTGAGTTACCCTGAGAGAGAGAGAGAGAGAGAGAGAAACAGAGAGAGAGAAAAAGGAATCACCAAAAAGGAGAAGAATGATGATATCCAGCTCAGGACCCTGGGTGTGCCAAGCCCATACTCACCAGACGTGAGCCCCTGGGGGTATTCAATTCCTTAGATGTGTTATTGTTAAACCAGTATTGATATCTTCTGGTTTAACAATAACACACCTACAGGTTCCTTGAAAACCATCTTGAAATTTAACCTGAGAGGGTTGGCACCTCCATTTGTAGCAAAAACAGTGGCAGAGCACACAATAAGTACTCATTTTCTAAAAATGTTTTTTTTTTTTTTTTGAACTCTGCTTGAAAATGGCCAATATTTGATCTTTTCTTAATGGATTGCAATGTGTATTGTATATAACTTTAAGTTTAAAAAAAATGCTAAAATTTACAAGCTGTATGTTACATCTTTTATTTTCTAAAAAACAAAAAAAAAATATTAAATCAGCAGAATTAATATAATTCTTTTTGAAAATAAAAAAGGTTGAAGACACACAGCTTATTGAAAAAAAAAAAAAAAAAAAACAGTGAAAAAATAGAAGCATCAGTCTCAGTCCATTCCATTTTGCAATTTAAAACTGTGTTAGGTGCATGAATTTTCAAACATGTGGATGTTTGAAATTTCAAGATTTCTGAGATTGTGTTTTTTTTTTTTATGTGAACCCCAAACACGAGAAGTATTAGAACCTATAGTACTCAGTACCGTGCTTGGGTTGGAGGTTGAGAAGATGAAAGAGATATTTGTTGACATTGGACTTGAACTTCTGTAGATTGTAATTTTCAGAAAATACGTATGAAGGAAGGTTGTTCCAGAAAACGGCAGTTGAATGAATAAATGAGGAAGATGAAAAGTTGGTTCTGTGGGTTTGAAGTTGGACAGTAAATGGATGTTGGCTGGTGGCGGCACATGTTCGGACTGTTTTGAAAGTGAAAGCGGGAATTATAGAAGCCAATTCAGAAGAACAGTGCCCATGGAAGTATCTGTAGAAGAGGCATGCAGCAGAAACAGTACGTCTATGAGAAAGCGAGTGGAGAGACTCTGTTAGAGATGAATCATTAATTAACCTAACTGCCCTCTTCTGAATGGAATCAAGCAGCCTGAGAGAGGTTTTGGGGGCACCACCCCAGATGTGGGAACAATATTCCATGGCAGGACGGATTTGCGATTTATACAGAGTGAGCAGCTGTTTGGAAGAAAAGTAACGCCGAGAGCGAAAGAGAAAACCAAGTTTTTAAGATGCAGAGGAAGCAATATTTGTAATATGCTAGTGCCAAGAAAGATTAGAAGTCAGAGTAATCCCCAAAACAGATATATCATTTTGCCTAGAAATCGGAATGTTACTAAAAATAAGCATAGGAGCAGAAGAATCCTTTTTGCGAGATATAAGACAAGACTGAGTTTTAGAAGGGTTGAAATCAACTAAGTTGTCTTTGCAACACTGGAGAATTACCTGAAGATCGGCATTTAAGCAATTGGTAACAGACTTTCGAGAAGTTGAAGCTCAAGATTTCTCAAAATAGAAAGTGGAATGCAATGTGCTATCGTCGGCAAAAGTATGGATAGGATTTCCAGTCAATGGAAGAAGGTTATTAATATACAAGAGGAAAAGAGTGGGGGAAGAACTGAACCTTGGGGGACACTGGCATTAGTGGAGAAGTTAGAAGACAGAGAGCCATCTACCATCACCCTCAGTGAGCGATCAGAGAGAAAACTGGATAACCAATTACGAAAAACAGTTGGCAAACCATAAGATGGAAGCTTGTTTAGAAGACCTTTATGCTAAACACGATCAAAAGCCATTGAGATGTCAAGAGCAACTACTTGTGTTTCACCGAACCTTTCCATTGAATTAGTCCATAAATGGGTAACATAAGCCAGAATATCACCAGTGGATCGACACTGACGGAAGGTTTCTGGGTAGTTTAAGAGTTGGCGGTTAATTGATTTCTCCATTACTTTAGAAAATGTGGAAGTAATTGCAATGGGAAGATAATTGGATGGGAGGGATTTGTCACCCTTTTTAGGAACTGGCTAGATATGAGCAAATTTCCAAGCAGAAGGAAAAACACCTTTGGAATAAGAAAGTGAAAAAAGGCGGCAAAGAATAGGAGTAAGTTCAGGAGCACAGGTTTTGAGTTCCTGCACTTACTCCTATTCTTTGGAGTAAGTTCAGGAGCTGGAGCTTTCTTAGCATCAAGATTCATCAAAATCCTTCTGATATCCTTTTGACGAAAGACCACAGGAGGCATTGAATGGAGCATGTTGGGAATGGTGGGAGGTGTTTTACCAAGATCATTAATACATGAGCTGGAGAAAAATGGGATGCTAGCAGGTCAGCTTTATCCTTGGCTGAAGTGACAACAGAACCATCTGGTTTGGACAGAGGTGGGAGCAGAGATGGGCAAAATTTGCGGCCAATGGCATTGGCAAGAGACCAGAATGCTCAGCTACCAATTAGGGAAGACGCAAGTTTTCTACTCTTAGCCTGTTCAAACTTAGCCTGTTATGGGCCTATATGAGAGCTTGAAGGGCAGGGTGGATGCCCTCGAAGGAATAAAAGTGAGGGGCCCATCAAGCTCTCAGCTGCCCACACCAATGCCAGAGCTTGCACTTGGTCATCACGCAACACAGCGGCAGCCCCCAAGGCAGAATGCGCTGGTCCCAAAGGAACTAGTAGTTGTTGGCGACTCTATTGTCAGGGAAACGGGAAACAAGCTTTGTAAAAAGGATAGGTGGAACAGGACCAGGGTATGTCTGCCAGGGGTAAAGGTTGATGATGTTGTGGAGCGGATATCATCTTTTAAGGGCACAAAAGGTGATATAGTTGTACACGTTGGCACTAATGATATTAAGAGTAGGAGACCAGCGGAATTACTTAACAAGTACAGGTCACTGTTGAAAAAAAGCCGTGAATTAGGAGTGAATTTGAAAGTGTCTGCAACTCTGCCCAGACACGATAGGAGGGAGTATATGATGAGAGCCCTGTCGATCAATTCGGCCCTGGAAAGACTGTGCAAGGCTCAAGGGGTAGAATTTTTTTCAGCCTTGTCTGTACTTGTTAACAGGAGAGACTGTTTCTATAGGGATGGGATACACTTAAATAGAAAGGGTGCAAGAATGTTTGCTGATGCTATCGAGGCAGTGTTAAGTGGGTCGGAAAACTGCTAGATTGGGGGGGGATACAAGGACTAATAGATTAACAGTAGCCACTGGCAGAGGTGAAAGCGATTCTTGCACTGCTTCTATTGGAATGAGCCGCAGCCTGGAAAATAAGATGTAGGATATTTCATAGAATGCTGGGAATAATTGGGGTACAAATAAACACATGGGTTGTGTTAGGGTAGCTAAGAAAAAGAACAGGAGCATACATACTTGCGTGTACACCAATGCTAGGGTTTAGTAAATAAATTTGATGAATTTGAGGTATTGCTCAAAACATCAAAGGCAGATATTGTAGCGATTTCAGAGATGTCGTGTCACACAGATATAAGGAATGCAGAACTGGAATTTGGGGAGTACAATATCTACAGAAAGGATAGACAGGATAGGAAGGGAGGAGGGGTTATGCTATTAGTTAAGAAATACATAAAATCCAAGGAAGTGAAGCCAGTCGACATTGCTGGACAGTGCAGTGTCGAGTCAGTTTGGTGTGACATAAGCATTGGGAGATCAAAATTGAGAGTAGGAGTGTGCTATAGGCCTAATGAATCTGATGAGTATAATAAGAAACTGTACAGGGAAATAGAGTACGCCAGTAAATCAGAGAGTCTTATAATGGGGGATTTTAATTTCCCAGATATTGACTAGAATTTGGGAGCTGGTCACTCACACACTAGCAAGGCTTTTGTGGATTTATTGGATGATTGTTTTCTACATCAGCATGTTTGGGAGGCAACTAGAGGGAGTAATACTCTTGCTTTGATTATCAGTAGTGATTCTTCATGCATTAAGAATCTGCAGGTAAATGAACCAATAGGTGGCAGTGATCACAGCGTGCTGAAGCGGGATTTACTCAAAGAGGTAACTACCATTAGGGATAAAGGGAAGGGTTATTGCTTTTGTAAAGGGGACTACGATGGACTGAGACAGTATTTAAATTCTATACAGTGGGACCAACTGATGATGTTACCAACAGCAAATTCAAAATGGGAAGCATTCAAAGAACTTATGTTGGAAGCTACTAGGCTTTACATACCAACTAAGAAATATTGTTCAAGGTTTAGGCCTAAGTGGATGTCAGATAAACTAATGAGACATATGGCAGAGAAGAAAAATGCATGGGATACATACAAATTAACACGTGACACAGAATCCTATGATAGATACAAGCTGATCTGTAATCAAGTTACAAAGGAGGTTAGGCAGGCGAAGGCAGATTACGAGAAATCTTTGGCAAGGGATGCAAAGAAAAACGGCAAAGAGTTCTTTACTTATGTAAACTCTAGAAGCAAGGGGATGAATCAGATTGGTCCACTTGATATACATGGGTCAACTGTTGATGATCCTGCTCAGGTAACTAACAAACTAAATGAATACTTTGCATCAACATTCACACATGAGGAGTTATTCAGTGAGGGGAATGCCAGAGGTGTATTCAACACTGGCAGTAAGCTAGAGAATCTTGTAATAACTGAGAGTATTGTTTGTTTGTTTGTTTGTTTCGTTTGGTTTTTAGGAGCATTAGCAACTAAGGCCATATTGCTCCGTGGATATGCGGCGGTCATTCCCTGACCTTTCCGCATCCTCCGTATTTGGTGTTCACGGGCTCGAACCCCGGTCTAATCAAGAAGCGTGTGCTACGCACTGCTGCTGCTCCTGCTCACCTGGCTACCAAGGCGCCAACTGAGAGTAAAGTGGAGGAGAAATTGCTGAAGATAAATACAAGAAAGGCACCTGGGGTAGATGGGATCTATCTAGTTATATTAAAGGAAGCAGCAAAGGAAGTAAGCAAACCCTCAGATATAATTATGAGAGCTTCGTTGGACTCAGGAGAAGTACCCATGGACTGGAGATGTGCAAATGTGACCCCAATTCACAAAGGAGCATCAAAGGGCGACACAAATAAATATAGACCTGTTAGTTTAACTTTTGTTCCCGGATAATTAATGGAGGCACTGGTTAAAGAAGCACTGCAGGATCATCTAGACAAGACTTCAGTTATAGCTCAGACACAGCATGGTTTTGTTAAGGGGAAGTCTTGCCTGACCAATTTGATTGGATACTATGATGCAGTCACAAAAGAACTGGATGCAGGGAATAACTTTGATATTATATACTTGGATCTTAGAAAGGCATTTGATACTGCTGCACATGGAAGACTGCTGCACAAATTGGAGCAGTGTGGCATTGGAGGCAAATTGCTGCTATGGATAAAGGGGTGGTTGAGGGGAAGAAGACAGAGAGTGGTAATCAATGGACACTGCTCATCGTGGACTAAAGCTATTAGTGGAGTCCCTCAGGGTTAGTATTGGGTCCATTATTGTTTTCTGTATTTATAAATGATATTGATGATAGTATTACCCCCAGGGGCTCACATCTGGTGAGTATGGGCTTGGCACACCCAGGGTCCTGAGCTGGATATCATCATTCTTCTCTTTCTTGGTGATTCCTTTCTACTCTCTCTCTCTCTCTCTGTCTCTGTCTCTGTCTGTCTGTCAGGGTAATAGGGAAATTTTTTTTTTTTTTTTTTTTTGCTGGTGCAGTATAAGCCTCAGGCTTCCTTGCACCATATGGCTAATAATAATAATAATAATAATAATATCAAGCTTAATGTCCAAGTTTGCAGACGATATGAAGGTTGGCAGGGTTGTCAAGGACAACCTACTGTGCTACTGCAACAGGATCTAGAAAGGTTGAGCAGATGGGCTGAGAGGTGGCAAATAAAGTTTAACATTGACAAATGTAAAGTACTAAATATGGGAAACAGCAACCCTGTGGTACTATACTGACAGTGGTATCAACTCTGTGGTACTATACTGACAGTGGTAGAGAATGAAAGGGACCTGGGAGTGGTTGTGTAGGCAGATATGAAGGTTTCTGAGCAGTGCAGACGTTCTGCAAGAGTAGCTCATGGTGTATTGTCGATGATATATAGGAATTTTTCTAGCAGGGATAAAGAGGTGATTATTCCCTTGTACAATGCAATGGTCAGGCCACACCTAGAGTACTGTATACATGTCTGGAGGCCTCATTTCAAGAAGGATGTAGAGATGCTGGAACGAGTACAGAGAAGGGCAACAAGATTAGTGAATGGAACAAAGGGGTGCTCTTACGAAGAAAGGCTTAAGTTTTGCAAATTACAGTGTCTGAAGACTAGGCACCAGCAAGGTGATCTGATAGAGGTGTATAAAGCCTTGAATGGTTTGAGCATGCTCAATGCTGATGGGATTGTTCCTCTTGCTGAGAATAATCACCTGAGAGGGCATAAATTCAAATTGAGGAAGGACAGATGTAGGATAGATGTGAGGAAATTTGCCTTTAGCCAGCGGGTGGTTGGTTGGTGGAACAGACTTCCATCCCTTGTCGTGGAATTTGATAGCCTAAATAAGTTTAAGGCTCAGCTGGACAGGCATTTCGAATGAACAGAGGGGTGAAGTGGAAGTGGTTATTTTTTATTTATTTATTAATTTTTTATTTTTTTTGGCTGATGCTGCATAAGCTTGCTTTCTTGCATCAAATTCCTCTACTACTGCTAATGCTAATGCTATAAACTCTAGTTTGGACTGATTAATAACTGCTTTACAATTGTTGCGATCTTTGCTGTAGGCAGAAAATTGTTTCTAATTCTTCAGCTGTAGGCTGAAGAATTAGAAACAAGCCAATTACGATATGCAACATTCTTCTCTTGAACAGCCTTAGCAAATTTATTGGAAAATCAAGGTTTAGATAAAGGACGAGATTTTAAAGTGGAGTGTGGGATAAAGGATTCCATTACTGCAAG
Organism: Mastigoproctus giganteus; assembly: GCF_048544385.1. Taxonomy (NCBI): domain Eukaryota; kingdom Metazoa; phylum Arthropoda; class Arachnida; order Uropygi; family Thelyphonidae; genus Mastigoproctus; species Mastigoproctus giganteus. The sequence goes on from NC_143583.1 coordinate 218,557,090, forward strand.
AATAATTTCACTGACAAGATCTGAGCAAACGTTGACATCAGAAGTTTTGAAACAGTAATCCGACCAAGGAAAAGAAGGAAAGAAGTCTCGCAGGTCATCCCATTTTGCATTCTTGTAATGCCAAACAACACGAGGTTGAGAATAGCCATGAGAGAAAGGTTCCATTGGAGAAGAGACAATCACCAAGTTGTGATCTGAAGTGCCTAAAGGACCTCTCACTTCGACCGTGTACTTAGAAGGGTTGTTTGTGAGAAAAAGATCAAATGTATTAGCTGTATGATTAGGATTGTCCGGTATTCTTGTAGGTAAATGAACAATCTGTGCTAGGTCATTAGTAATTGCAAAAGCCTCAGCATCTCGACCTGCTGGGTCGGTGTGACTAGAAAATGGAAGCCAGCTGGAGTTGTGAACATTAAACTCACCAAGGAAAATTACCTCACTGTTAGGAAAGTTGGACTGGAGAAAGTCAAGTTGCAAAGAGAGGAAGTCAAAGAGCTCCAAGTGATTAGTGGAGTTGGGAGATAGAGACAACAGATGAATTTGAGACAATGAGGTAGAGAGATTTTAAGCCAGAGAAGATCAAAGAGAGGAGATTCCAAATTGCCAAGTCTCTGACAGGGAATATCAGAATGGATTTCTGCTTATTATGTATATAAATATTATTAAAAAAATTAAAAACAAATTATGTATATTAAATACTATTGATTACATCTATATTCAGATTTATTTCAAATTTGGTGCAATTTACAGTGCACAATATTTCAAACTACATATGGTGCATTCCACAGAGTAGTAGTCATTTGGAGGCACCTCTGTAGCCAGGTGGGAAGGAGCAGCAGTGCATAGCACACGCTTCTTGATTAGACCGGGGTTCGAGCCCTCACCGCCAAATACGGACGATGCGGAAAGGTCAGGGAAAGACCACCACATAACCCGGAGCAATATGGCCTTAGTTGCTAATGCTCCTAAAAACCAAATAACAAACAATAACAAATAACAGTAGTTATTTGGAGAGAATATCAGGGTTTTATGTTATTTTTAAGCCACAAGATAAAAACAGGGTGAAAACAATAATATAAATCAACTAGGGTAAGGTGGTAAATGTTTACTGAACCAGTGGGAGAAGAAAAACCAATTACCTGAAACTTTAAGCAAGTACGGCCTGTGTGCATGCAAAAACTAAATAGTTGCAAATGTGGTGGCAGAGCACCTGACGGGTGTTTGCACACAAAATCGTAAGAAAATCACTTCATGAACTACAGCACTAAAAGTCTGTCTATATTTATGACAGAAAAAATTTCAGGTGTTTAATCATTGAAAATTTAATTATTTAATCAGAAATTTTATCTTTTTTTATCAAAAACAATGCTAGTGCTATAGCCTTCTCATATATAATTTAGTATAAAAAAAAAGTTAGGTACTACACTACATGTAATAAGCTTTTTATTCATAAGAACAGAACAGTTCTGAACTAAACTAATACCCATAAAAAAAGCATGCATCATGCAAGTGCAGTCAAATGGAGTTTTTATACTAGAAACATGAATCTTTAGTCAATATATTTAAAACATGATTCCCAAAACTAAAACTCTTCAAAAAGTGTATATTCAGATATAAAGAATATAAAAATTTTATTTTGATACAGAGAGAGAGAGAGAGAGAGAGAGAGAGAGAGAGAGAGAGAGAGAGAGAGAGAGAGAGAGAGAGAGAGTTGTTGTTGTTGTTGTTGATTTGGTAGTTGTTGGCGCATCGGCTTCTGTGGCCATATTGCACCTCCCAAGGTTTTTGCAGTACTTTGATCCAAGCCTGAGGCGGGAATCGAACCCACGACCTTTTGGGTTGCCGGGCAGGTACTTTACCCACTCGGCTAGCCCGGTCGGCCTGAGAGAGAGAGAGAGAGAGAGAGAGAGAGAGAGAGAGAGAGAACTGGCTTTGCAAACAGATCTTGCATGTTCTTAATTACTTCTTGAATTGGCTGCTTGTTCTCACTGCTATTTTGAGTTAAAAGCTTTGTATCTTCTTTGGGGAAAAGTTCAGGTGGATTTTCTCTTTGAATGTAAACACCATCAAATATTCATGGATGTTTGGGTATTTCTGTGTCATTGCTGTCTTCTTAACTTTAGGAGGGCTCAAGTCGAGGTCTGCATTATAGGAAAAGAAGTTTTATTCTCTTCTTGACATGGTGTTTCATGTAGTGCTGTGGTTGTTGTTTGTTACAACTTTATGATAGAAGGGCAGCTATGGTCAAAATGTGTTATTCTTAGTTATTTAAGGAGTATACACTGAAAGGACAGCATTCATGGGATACCTGGTTCCTGGGCAATGCCGTCACCTCTCTTGCTATTAGACGAACCCACTGCTTCTCAGGTATATAGGTACACTGCATTCACGTAGACAGTAATTCGATGTCAGTATGGATAAACGTTGTGAGTTCACTGACTTTAAAAAAGGGATAATAATGGGTGCCCAATGCATGGTTCACTCTATCGAAGAGGTGGTACAGAAATTGCACTATTCCCGTTTGACAGTATCAAGAGTAGAGTGTATCAGGAATATGGCATTTCCAGAATAACATTTCATCATGGACTGTGCTGTGGGTGGAGAAAGGTGGTGGATGAATATGACCGTTGACGTCTGTCTTGCATTGTTTCAGCCAAACGGAGAGTGACAGTGGCACAAATCACTGCTGACTTCAACGAGGGAGGTGGCAGAAATGTTACCACTAAGACCATCAGGTGATCATTAGCTGAACAGGTTATGGGAGCCGCCGACCCACCAGAGTCCCATTACTAATACCACAACACAAGATTCCACGGCTCAACTGGCAAAAGAACAACGGCACTGGACTTGGATGATTGGAGATGGGTCTCCTGGTCTGATGAGTCCTGTTTCCAGTTATTTCGAGCAGATGGTATCTGGCAGAAACCACACAAAGCTATGAACCCGTCATACCAACAAGGAACTATTCAGGCAGATGGATGATCGGTAATGGTCTGGGGCGTGTTCAACTGGCACATGTTGGGACCTCTGGTATGTCTAGACACATCTCTGAACGGTCCAGGCTATGTGCCCATCCTTGCAGACCATCTGCATCCCTTCATGATCATCATGCATCCATAGGGCAATGGATCTTTCCAGCAGGACAATGTGCCTCCCCAGAGAGCCGTGGTGACTAGAACATGGTTCGAAAAGTATTCTGCATATTTTACCACCATGGAATGGCCTCTCTGTTCACCGGACATGAACCTGTTGAGCACTTTTAGGATGGTGTGGGAAGGTCCGTTCGAGCTTTGGATCCTCCACCAGGAATATGATGGACTTACGCACAGTGGTGCAGCAAACATGGTTGTAAATACCTGTGGAATGCTTTTGTGAACTAGTGGGCTCAATGCCTCGCCATGTGGCTGCTCTTATTCGGGCAAAAGATGTGTGCACGCACTCAAATTTTACTTCTTAAAATCCTCACTTGATCCATTTAATACTGAATCCAGTCTGTCTGAAATCACCACCACAGGTTTTTTTCAATACAGATCAGTCAATATTATGGTATACTGAGGGAGAACATAATTACCAATCAATGGTTAATGTACTTCCTGTACTGATGTTATACAGGTATGAGACTTTTTCATTCAACACACATATATCTTTTGCCATTTAGTGAAACTTCAGTTAGATTTCAGTTCATATCTCTCAATAAACAGAGAGGAGTAGGAAGCTGGAGAACAAGATAATTTCCTATACAATGATTCTGGCCCTCAATTCTTTATTCAAAATTCCATATTTAAAATGAAAATAATCCTTTGCTCTGGAAAATGACTTGAATTAAAACAAAATCACAAGAATACCTCATTCAGAAGAACTACCTATCTTGCGTTCTGTGGAAGAAGTCAGGGTATTATCACCAGCACATCAATGTTAATTAAATTGAGGCATTTAATTCATTAATTAGAGTTTGATCTGTCTAAGAAAGAAAAAAAAGTTCTATAAAATTTGTTGCATTTCCTAGAAAATTTTGTGGTGTTGGAAGGCCATGTAGGAAGAGTCTGAAAAAAAGTGATAGATCTGATGTGCGAGCAACGGAGATGTTCAATAAATATATATATTTCACAGTGAACTCAGTTTTACATATAGTGAACTGAGGACTTTTTCCACACAAATAAAAGGAGATGGTTAAAATATGTGTGACCAATGTGCAGACATGATAATACAATTTCCTCTTATCTGTTTTAGCAGGAGCAAGAAATCCTGTCAAATTCAATTCAATTTTAATTTGATGGAATTTGTTGCAAACTTGTTCTTCCCCATATCTGTGCCCCCCCTTTTTTTTTTTTTGTTTGGATTATGCTTAGGGTTACCAGATTTCTACAACCAGATTAAAGGACATGCCAGACTGGTTTCTATGACTGGATTAAAGGACACTCAAAAATAATTAATGCTACCACTCTCCAACTCTCACTCCACCCGCCTCCCACCCCAAAAAAGGAAAGCTGAATGATTTTTTTAGTTAATAATTAAACATTTTGTTTATATCTTTTAGATTTTGGTTTAAAAATTATAGTTTTCATATTAACTATAAATATTTGCAAATTTCAGTTTAATTTAGAATTTAAAATATTTAATGGTAAACCAAACAGTGGTGCTACTGGTCACTGTCTATGTGCCCCTGGATTTTATGTTGAAAATGTGATATTAAAAAGAAGAGTTATTTGATTTTATTAGTGATCACCATGTTAATGAGTTGCACTGTAGTTAGGGTTGAGTGTTTTTGCACATATCAGGTAGTATTCAACTACTTATAGACATGTTTTTATTTGACAGTTGGAAGTTCTTAGTTCTAACGGTCATTTGATTGTTTGTTGCCTACATTACAGCATAGCGTAAATATTTAACATTTTATCTGACTATAATTTAAAATTTATTCATTGGGACTAAAGCTTATACAAACTACCATGAAAATATGTCTGAGAAAATTCAAAAATCTTTAATATATTGGACATTATTATCTAGAGATTGAGGGAGGAAATAAGAATTATGTATATATATTCCAGACTTCATTCCAGCTTGCTTTCAGATTACTTTAGGCATAGCGAACCAACAGATACAGCTGAAGTACTGCAGTGCAGAAAGCAAGGGGAAACTATTGCACTATGCTTCACAAGAACAATCACCATGACTAGTATTTCATCTCGTCCAAGACAGAGAGAAGTACAGTGTGGTGATCGCCAACCTCCAATAGGAGACAGCATCAAAAGAAGAAGATGGTAAACCATGGCTTTCTGCGGGGAAGGATATGGATTGATATATAAGGATAATGAACAATATGGATTATATAAAAAGCATGAATTGATCCAAATATTTTAATGCAAGTTTAGTGCATTAATTGACATCAAGCTAAAGTAATTTTAGGTAGGTGAAAAAAAGCAAAAAAAAAAAAAATGTATTGGTTTAATATCTAGAAATCACTCACATTTAACATATTTTGTACTAATTATAAGCAGCCTTAACAACTTTGGCATCATTTTTAATTTTCTCAGAAAAATCTAAACAATTATCTTTAAAATTGAAGTGGATCATTAGTGAAACTGGTGATCTTTTTATGAGTGAAATTGAACATCTATTTCACCCATCCCTCCAGTTCAAGTTATTACACTAAAAATTCTTTCTGAATTTGCCAAAGTCCGAGGCACTGAAAAAACATATGAAATGACCTTGAAAATATTTGTAAGCTTAAAATTAACACTTTTAAAAATTAAATGCCATTGACTCGAAATACTCAAACAAGTTTTAAATTTTTAAGAGGTTGACAGTTTCATAATTTGTTTTCAGTACTGAAACCTCATCAAATAAATCATTCATATCCAACTTTAGTTTTTCTATTAATTTAAAATATTCTGCTACTTCAACAAATGAGCCATAGTTAGGACAACCATTTTTTTAAAGCTTAATTTTCTGAGTTTCAAAAAAAGGAGTATTTTCATTAAAATTATATTTTTTTACTAAATATTTCAATGCAGTATTATAAAATGCTTTGAAATAATTTATTACTGTGCTTTTAACTACAAGGTCTAATTTCTGAAAATTCTGATGAACTTGATACCCAAAGAAGTCTTGATCAAGATATCAAATAATTAGGCGTATAACCAGTAAAATAAAATATCTTTAATCACAAAGAAATACTTGGAGCTTTCGAGGCTGAATGGACACTTTAGAAATTATTCTAACAGAAACAGTTGTGTGAGCAGTGAGGCATGCGAGGACACAAGGTAGGCCAATCAATCATTAAACTGGTGTTTATTATTGCTGCATGGATGTGTGTAGTTTTTTTTCCTCCAGTGCTCATCTAGACTTAAAACGGTTGCCTCTAAGATGGGGTGTAGTCTCATGCCTTTGCAGTGGTTCATAGCTCTTGAATTACAAAATATATTGAGTGACTCTAACCAGAGACGGTGGTAAAAGTGTCGGGAGTGGTTAATTACTTTGTAGTCATACTTGGGATTGAGGTCATGGTGGGTAGACCAGAAGTGTTCCGTGATTGTGGACTGGTCGGTCTTAGCAAGGTGAATCACTCTGTCGTGTCCTGCCAGGTGGTCTTGAAGATGTCTTGAGGTCTCTCCTATGTAGCAGCTGTCACAGTCTTTGCAGGCTATGTGGTATATTACATTGCTGCATAAGAGAGGAGTGACCAGGGTCTTTACATTTGAAACTAGAGAACGTAAGTTTCTACCAGGCAGCTGCATGCATTTTATGTGGTATTCTCGGAGGATTTTTGAGATCCGGCTGGACATGCCTGGATAGTAGGGAATGTAGGCGGTAGGTACATTGTCCTGAGTTGATGGCGGTCTCTATGGATTCCAGTACAACAGGCCCATTTATCCTCATACATTCTCTTTATGGCCAAAACGTTTACAGTGATTGCGTTCAAATGCACAAGTCCTTCAATTCGGGAGCCAGCAACAGACAACATTTGCGCTTTGCGCATAGGTGCAAAACCAACCACATCATTCCTAAAGGCTTCCACTATAAAGCCCCATTTAACAACACTCGCATGGACCGTGCCATGTTTCAACTTCGGCCTACAAACCTTAAAATTATGGATAACCCATCTCCACTACGAAATCAAGAGAGCTGACTACAATAAATTCAGGCTCTTGCAGCACCTACAAGGTAGGATCTCACCTATAATATTTACTAACCTTGTTCATACTATTTGTCGCCAAGCTAACCATATCTCTGATACTTATTGTTCACAACAACAACAGAAATTTGTTAATTTGGACAGAGACGTCCACTCCTCAAGAACAAACACACATTCAACTAATGCAGCTTCCTTTGTTCTAAATCTGAGCAGCAAGTAACTAACCACCGAGTAGCTCAATGTTTTGACCGCCGGAATGAAGTTCGCCATTGTGCCGCACACAGCTTGCTATGGAAGTAGAAGCAAGCATTACCAACCTCCCTGAAGAAGCTGCTAATGAAATCTGTTTCAAAACAGTCTCCATCCTCCGAAGCACACAGCCTATCAGCTCAAACCTTAATCACCGTCACCATGGCGCTCTTTCCTCTATAAGAAAGGACAACACCATCGTCATGCTTCCCGCTGACAAAGGACGTTGCACTGTCATATTGGACCGGTTGGCCTACCTAGAGAAAGCCTTGGTCCTTCTCTAGGTAGGCCAACAAGACCCGAGCGTGTACGAACCCGTGATGGATCCACCCATCAAAGTCTTAGGACGCCTGGAATCATGCTTTAATAAACTTGTCTATGCTGGTTTAAAGCAAAGAAAATTTCTGCTCCAACTCGATGGCTTCTTCATGCCACAGGCTGCCAAATACCACAGTTTTATGGGTTACCAAAAATCCATAAGCCAGGTGTTCCTCTCTGGCCCATATGGCTCATGCACCTACATATGAACTATCCAAATATATTGCAAGTCTCCTCACACCTCTTGTGAGAAATACCACAGCGGCGATTCACCTCATTAAAGAGCTCTCAATTTCTGACAACGCTGTTATGGCGCCATTTGATGTAGTGTTGCTATTTACATCAATCCCTGTCCAACAGGTTGTAAACTGCACCAAGAGACTCCTTGAGAGTGACTCAAACCTTCCTAACAAATCATCACTGTCCACTGATGACATCTGTACGGCCCTCAACCTGTGCTTGTCAGGCAGTGTCTTTACCTTTGAGGATTCCGTATACCAGCAGGTACATGGCACTACCATGGGTGCCCCTGTTAGTTCAGTTGTGGCCAACATCGCCACATGGAAGAACAGATATTCCCGAACCCACCAGTACCTATTACAACATGGTGCAGATACGTCAATGACATCTTCACCGTCATCCCATGTGGCTCTGAAACAACATTGCTAGAATATCTCAATTCCCTGTCTGTGTTCATCCAGTTCACTCTAGACAGTAGACGGATCTCTCCCATTCCTGGATGTCCTAGTAAAATGCGTGGGCCCACATCTAGAAACCTCAGTATACCGTAAGCCAATGCGGTGCGGTCAGTTCACAAACTACAGATCTGGCCATGCTCCTAGTCATCTCAACAACACTGCCCGCACTCTATTCTCCAGGGCTTGGAGTAATTCCAGGAGAGATGAAGCTAGCTGTAATGAGATTTCTAGAGTGAGGACAGACTTGATCAATTGTGGCTATCCAACCCACATATTAGACAAGTGTTTATTATAAGCACAGGAGCTCACAGTCCACCCGAGACCGCCATCAACTCAGGACAATGTACCTACCGCCTACATTCCCTACTATCCAGGCATCTCGGGCCGGATCTAAAAAATCCTCCGAGAATAACATATAAAATGCGTGCAGTTGCCTGGTAGAAACTTATGTTCTCTAGTTTCCAATGTAATGACCCCGGTCACCCCTCTCTTATGCAGCAGTGTAATATACCACATAGCCTGCGAAGACTGTGACAGCTGCTACATAGGAGAGACCTCGAGATGTCTTCAAGACCGCCTTGCAGAACACAACAGAGTGATTCGCCTTGCTGAGACCAACCAGTCCACAATTGCGGAACACTTCTGGTCCACCCACCACGACCTCAATCCCAAGCGTGACTACGAAGTAATTGACCACTCCCGACACTTTTGCCACTGCCTCTGGTTAGAGTCACTCAATATAGTGTGTAATTCGAGAGCTATGAACAACTGCAAAGGCATGAGACTACACCCCATTTTAGAGACAACTGTTTTAAGTCTAGATGAGTGCTGGAGAAAAAACTATTCACGTCCATGCAGCAACAATGAACACCAGTTTAATGATTGATTAGCCTACCTCATGCCCTCGTATGCCTCACTGCTCGCACAACTGTGTCAGTTAGAATAATTTTATCTCTAAAGTTTCCATTTCTGTTGACAAAGAGGCCTCGAAAGCTCCAAGTATCTATTTGTAATTAAAGATATTTTATTTTATTGCTTATACGTCGTATTATTTGTTATCCTATGGATTCCAATACAACAGGCCCATTTATCCTCATTGATCAAGATGATTCTTCAGTGAATTGAGATCATTCATTATATAAAAAATATCACTGGCACACGTTTCATCCTTTTTAAGCTCTTTCATTGTTTTGCAAATTATTTAATTGACATTTGCATTGTGTTCAATTGATTTTTAAATTGTTTTCAATTTATTTTTTACTGTAATGTTATATTCGTTTTAATTTCTGGAGAGTATCATACGCAAGTGTTCTAGGTATCATATTGAAGTAAACTTCTCTTATTCTTTTACAAATACTGAAATCAATGTGGAAAGTATTGAGCACCACAGCTCTGGTTTATACTATCAAACTAACTATTTAAAGACATCTTAGAGTTTCTCCTTACCTCATAATTTCTTTGCTTTGACAATTCTATTCGTTCAGCTTTTCGCTGCACTTGCTCACAAACTGCATCAAATCTTCTATTAACCCTCAGCACATAATTTTCAATTACTGAAGCGCCATCACCTGGAGAAGTCTGACATAATTGTGGTCCTAAATGATTAACAGTTTCTAAAACAGAGCGGTATTCTTGTATTTCCAGTTCCAGTCTCTGTGGAAAAAAAAAAAAAAAAAACATGCACATTAATTTTTCAGGCAAAATTAAAAAAAATAAATGGAAGAAACAAAAAGTGTGTGTGTGTGTGTGTGTGTGTAAAAATGATTATCCAATACCCTTCTGTTACGTGACTGATGCAAATAAAAATCTATAAGAGTGCAATGTCAAAATATTATAGTTTTGGATATACCACAATGTATGATCATGTCCCTTAAGATATATATATATATATATATATATATGAGTGTTACAAATGCAAGTAAAATAAAATAAAAATAAATATTGATTGAGAAGCTATTAATCACAAAATGCCAAGCCTAGTTGAAGAGAAAAAAAAGAGAGAAAGAATGTTAAGAACCTATAAAAAAAAAAATCATTAAGTCTGAATTAATGCCGAAAAGCTGAAAAAAAAAGAGGGGAGGGTAATAGAGATAAAAATTATAAAATTCAAAAATAAAAATTAAAGAATTAAAAATTTTAAAAATTTTTAAAAATTAAAAATTGGTACATAGATCAGGTATTTCATCAGGGGGCTACACCTGATCATGTACCAAACACTGTGTTTTTATGCAAACTCATGCTGATGGAGAAGCTATTAAAATGAAATAGATAAAAAAAAAAAAAAAAAAAAATTTCAATCTCCAGAAACATGAGTAAGGTAGCCCCAACGCAGTGTATTTAGATTAATAAATTGAGTAACGCAGTGTATTTAGATTAATAAATTGAGTCGATAGTATGTAAGAACACAAACGCATTGTGTTTAGTTTAATAAATTGAGTAGAAAGTATGTAAGAATGCAGTGTGTTTAAATCGAAAGTAAGTAAATTTAAAAAAAAAAATAATAATAATAATAAATAACAAGGTAGCGGTATAGAAAAAGGAAGCAATGCAAGGTAAGGGAGGGAAAAGAAGTTAAAAATTAGAGGCGAAGATAGTGAGAATAAGAAAAGTGAGAATGTCCGAATCACACTTGTATTACACTAATAGTTCAACTGACGGAAAAATGAAGAGCAGAAAGTAGAAAGATGAAGGAAAAGAGTTTAAAGGATATTAGGCAAGCCGGGTGCGTAAGTACCCAACCTCATAGAGAGGGCCTTGGCTGTGAGAGTGTTAGTAGAAGTGGAAATTAATACCGCTAGCTTGTAGTGTATATTTTGAGTGATAGATATATGAAATATGATATAAAATATGAAAAGGAGAAAAATTAAATACCTATGATATTTGGTAGAAACAAATTGAGTGGAATATAATCAAGAAATGAAGATACAAATATGCAATCATGATTAATAAAGTACAATTATGCAAATGTGATTAATAAGAATGAAATGCAAACAGAGGGAGAACTATGACAACGATGGTGGAGTTGCTCAGAAGAGAAGAACTATGGGAGCCCTCTGTGGCCAAAATAAAATAGAGAAAATAAGATTGATCATAAGTAATTACCGATAATATTAAATTAAAAAAATGAAAAGAAAAACTTAGGAGGTGAAAGAACACGAACATCATTCTAATAGAAATCATAATGTGTGATCACTTTCCAAGCAGTGGAAATACCACCATTCATATGTACAACTGTACAACTATACAGGTATCGAATTAACCCTAATCGAGGTGGAACATGGTGAAACCGAATTTTTCTTTAATGAAATCAGAGAGATTTTTTATAATAAAATTTAAGAAATTAATAGGAATGTCGTTATTGCAAAGTTTGGTATAGAGATCATTTAAAGCACCAGCGAAAAGTGACTGATTGCTACTAATATTAGCCAAACGGATAATTTGTGTGTAGATTATATTTTTATGAACCTTAATCGAAATGTTCGAGTTCCAATTTGTTAAATATATAATATTAAAATTAAATTCGCTTCTTTTGTCGAATAGTTCCAAATTATGACGAAGAGGAGGACTGTTTAGAGTAATACTTAAATCAAGAAAATTTGCATGTTGGTTGCCAAAGTTTTCTATATTGAGAGTGAGTTCAGTGGGATATATGGATTTTGCAATATTTTCAAAATGAATGTTGAGAATAAGAATGTCATCAACATAGCGGAATGCAAAAAAAATTAAGGTTCGGGTTGTTATGAATATATAGATGTTCGTAATATATAGAAGAAATAAATTAATTTATTTCTTCATTATTATGAACATCTATATAAATTAATAAATTAATTTATTTCTTCATTATTACGAACATCTATATATTCATAACAACCCGAACTTTATTTTTTTGCATTCCACTATGTTGATGACGAACATCTATATAAATTAATAAATTAATTTATTTCTTAATTATTACGAACATCTATATAAATTAATAAATTAATTTATTTCTTCATTATTACGAACATCTATATATTCATAACAACCCGAACCTTAATTTTTTTGCATTCCGCTATGTTGATGACATTCTTATTATTACGAACATCTATATAAATTAATAAATTAATTTTTCATCATTATTACAAACATCTATATAAATTAATAAATTAATTTATTTCTTCATTATTACGAACATCTATATATTCATAACAACCTGCTTGGTTTATTGGAATTTAGATAGCAATTTTGAAAGTTAATACTTGATGTTCGTAGCTCGTGACTTGCTGACATTATTATGCAATAAGGAATAGCTTAATGTAAATACCGAACTTCATAGTGTGAGATTTAACGAAAAACTAGATAGTGAAATACGTAGCACTGTATTAGAAATATGTTACATTAGTATAATATTATCAATTATACTACAAATATTAATTTTATCAATCTTATTAAATTACACTGTAAATTAAATTATACTTAAATGGAATAATGACCCAGACTAGAGCAGCAAAGCAATGGGCACAAAGTAACAGGAGTGTGCTGAGGCTCGGGGGGATCGTACCTAAGGGGGAAATTCTCCAATACATCACAGTCTAAAAAAAATGTGTGAAATGTTTACAGACCTTTCTAGAACAGAATATGATCTAGCCAAAGAGGATGTCATTGTGTGTGCTAGGTGTAAAGACTGTGAAGAAATTAGGCACCAACTCCATGTTCTGATGGACATCTATGAGAGTTTGAGGTGTAGGGGTAGATGCCCTCGAAGAAATTAATATGAGGGGCCCATCATGCTCTCAGCTGTTCAACTCAATGGCAGAGCTCACTTCTGTGCATCAGGCAACACAGTGGCAATCTCCAAGGTGGAATGCATCGGTCCCACAGGAACTAGTTATTGTTGGGGACTCTATGTCAGGGAGACAGAGAAATATTATGCAAAAAGGATAGGTGGAACAGGATGACAGCATGTCTGCCAGGGGCGAAATTTGATGAGGTTGTAAGGTAGATATCATATTTTAAGGGCACAAAAGGTAATATTGTTGTACACGTTGGCACTAATGACCTTAAGCATAAGATATCTGCAGATTTACTTAACAAGTACAGGTCAATGCTGAAAAAAAGTTGCAAGTTACGGTTAAATTTCGAAGTGTCTCCAATTCTGCCCAGACACGACAGAAGGGAGTATATAATGAGAGCCTTGTCAATCAAGTCAGCCCTGGAGAGATTGTGCAAGGCTCACAAGGTAGAATTTTTTCAGCATGGTCTATGCTTGCTAACAGGAGAGACTGCTTCTACAGGGATGGGATACACTTAAATAGAAGGATGCAAGAATATTTGCTGATGCTATCGAGCCAGTGTTAGGTGGGGCAGAAAACTGCTAGCTTAGGGGGATGCACAGACTAAAAGATTAACAGTAGCCGCAGGCAGAAGTGAAAGCGATTCTTGCACTGATTCTATTGTAATGAGCAGCAGCCTGGAGAGCAAGTTGATGGAGATTTCAAGAGTTGCTGGGAGACATCATGGAACAAGTAAATACATGGGCTGTATTAGGATAACTAAGAGTAAGAACAGGTGCATGTAAACTTGCATGTACACCGATGCTAGAACTATAGTAATTAAATTTGATGAATTTGAAGTGCTGATCAAGGTATCAAAGGCAGATATTGTTGGGATATCAGAGACATGGTGTCACAGAGATATAAGCAGTGCAGAATTGGAATTTGGGGAGTACAATGTGTACAGAAAGGATAGACAGAGCAGGAAGGGAGGAGGGGTTATGTTGTTAGTTAAGAAACACATAAAATATAAGGAAATGCATCCAGTTGAATTGGGTGAACAGTACAACGTTGAGTGCATTTTGTGTGATATAAATACTGGGAGAGGGAAAATGAGAGTAGGAGAGTATTATAGGCCTAATGTCTCTGATGAGTACAATGAACCATTGTGCAGAGAAATAGAATGGGCCAGTAAATCAGAATGTCTTGTAATGGGGGATTTAACTTTCCAGATATCAACGGGAACTTGTGGTTTGGTCACTCGCACACCAGCAAGACTTTTGTGGATTTACTGCAGTATTATTTTCAACAGCAACATCTAAGAGGGGCAAATCATGAGTAATACAGAGGGAGTAATACTCGTGATCTGATTATCAGCAGTGATTATTCATGCATTAAGCATTTGCAGATAAAGGAACTACTAGGTGACAGTGTACCTATGTGGTATTTACTTAAAGATGTAACTACCATCAAGGGTAAAGGCTTTTGCTTTCATAAAGGTGACTACAGTGGTCTCAGAAAGTTTTTAAATTCTATACAGTTGGGTCGACAAATGTTGTTAGTAATGGTGAATTCTAAACGGGAAGCCTTTGCGGTCTTAATCTTGGAGGCTATTAGGCTTGCCCCTGACAGATATACCCTGGTCTTCTTCCGCCTATCCGTTTTGCACAATTTCCTGTCTACCTGACAATGGAGTCACCTGGCTCCACAGGAGCTAGAGTAACTAGCTCCTGTGGGGCCAGTGCATTCTGCCCTGAAGGTTTCTGCCATGCTGCCTGATGATGATCAAGTGCAGTTTGATGTGGAATTTGACTGGCATTGATGTGGGCAGCTGAGAGCTTGATGGGTCTCCCAGTTTAAGTTCTTTGAGGACTTATATCGACAACAACAAGACTTCCATTTGTTATTTTGGATGTTTATAGCTGAAATAAATTTAAGGCTCAAGCAGACAAACATTTGGAGTGTCCAGTTGGGTGAAATGGAAGGTTCTTTTTTTTTTTTTTTTGGCTGATGCTGTATAAGCTTTCTTTCTTGCATTATATGCTTCAACTAATACTAATGCTATTCTGAGAACTGTCAGATCATTGGCATAGAGGTATGAGTTTACAGTGTGTGAAATATTTTTTTTCATATAGTTTATTCTTATTGCAAATAAGATGGCAACAGAGCCTTGTGGGACTTCTTCCTCTTATACATAGATTTACGAGAGGACTTGCTGATAGCAAGCTTGAATGGATTTATACTAAGGAAGTTTTGTAAGAAATATGGTAAGTGGCCACTCAGGTCATGTAATGAAGATATCCCCAGATACAAAAACACTGTGATATTGAAGGCTTTAGCTATGTCAAGGCAAGCTGTCATGATAAGATGCTCATTTTGGATAAAAATAAATTCCTGATGTTTAATTCAGCTTTGATCACGAAATCCAGAGATGACCAATTTTTCTTTAGACCAAATTGATTAACAGAAATTAAAATTTTGGACTCAAGACAGCAAGTCAGTTGATGGTATTAAATTTTTTTCTAGGGTTTTATTCAAATAGCTGGTAAGAGAAAGGGTCTACAGTTGTGAGGAATAGAGTGCTCTTTCTCTGGTTTGGGGTTTGCCAGTACATAGGAATGATATCAGGAATTGAGGATTGAATGTTCAATGAAGATGCAATTGGAGAAGGTCAGCAGCAAAAATTCATTATCTGAGTGTTGAAGCATTATACAATATATTCATTGGAACCAGCAACACTGTTATTTCAGTTAGATATTGAAATAAAGATATATATATATGGCATCTTGAAGTTCAAGCATAACAAGTGGTTGATTATGTGGTTCTGAAGTTCAGTTTGGATTTTTCACTTAAAGCTTTAATCTTTAGAAATGACAGATCATATACAGTCAAGGCAGAAAACGGAAAATATGGTAGGACGTTCACAAAGTTGAAAAGTGGAGAAGAAAATTTGCTATATAGTTTCTTTATTTTTCTCCATATCATTCTAACATCAGTATTTTTATTAAATGAGGTTGCAAACTGAATCCAGGAGTCTTTTAGTTTTCTTGAAGTGGCAGGCTTAAGGCCTTAAGTCTCCTATAATTTATAAGATTAGTGGGTGGTAGGGTTTGTGAAATCTATTTCATATCCATGAATGACACCACGAGCGAGGATAATAGCTTTCGGAGAAGACCCGATTCAGAAAAAGCAATAGGGAATTTAGAGCCTTTTTGTCTAGGTGTTGTAACATGAGGTAATAAAGACCATCAGGTCCTGATGCCCCATTTCTTGATTTGTTTAGAGCAACCTGTAGCTCCAACATTGTAAAGGGTTGATTATATGGGAGCGTTATATGTACTGAAATTTATGTACTGAAATTTAATTTGCTGTACTGAAATTTAATTTGCTTTGCTCAGTCCTTTTTTTAAGTTGCTGAAAAGATGGTTCATATGCAGCTGTATCTGAGATATTGGCAAAGTTTTCTGCTAGAGCATTAGCTATTTCAACTGGAGATGATAAATCTTGTCCCTTCCATCTCAGTATTGGAGAGGATGCTGGGAGAAATCTACCATTTAGTTTTTTTTATTTTATTCCAGATTATTCTGCTGTTTGTGTTCTTCGTTATAGTAGAGGCAAACTGGATCCAAGAATCTTTTTTTGCCTTTTTCCTTACGAATCGCGCTTTTGCTTTCATTTATAAGGTTCTCGGTAGTTGGGTGTTTACGAAACAGATTCCATGCCCTGTTTTTCTCTTTTTTTGCAAGTTGGCACGCTTCACTCCACCAAATATTAGCATGTTTAAACGAACCAGTACGGATTTTTGGTATGGCCTTGGTCGCGGCATTCAGAATCTGAGATGTGATGTGCTGTGTGGCATCATCAATGAATTGGAAATTGAAAATTTCATCACTGAATGAGATATTGAGAGCAAATAACTTCCAATCGGCCTTGGAAAATTTCCATTTTAAGCGGGAATTATTTACCTGAGGGATTCTAGTTATTTGGAATTCACAAATTATTGGAAAATGGTCACTGTTTAGTGGATTGTCCAGAATTGTCCAGCAGATGAGTGGATACAATGTTGGAGAGCAGATTGTCAAGTCTATAGCTGTAATTGTTCTAGTGGAGAAATGGATGTAAGTATCAGCACCAGTATTCAACAGTGTTAGATTGTGTTTGTCAAGCAGCGATTCCAGAACTTTACCTCGTCTGTCTGTATGTGGGGAGCCCCAGATCGGGTGGTGTGCATTAAAATCTCCAAATAAACAAAATGGAGGAGGGATCTGTAGCAGAAGAACTTCTAGGTCATTATAAGTATATTCTTTGTTTGGTGATAGGTAGATTGAAACTACTGTTAACATGATTCCTAAGGAGACACGTACTGCTACTGCTTCTAAGGAAGTTTGCAGTGGAATGTGTTTAGTAGGTACTCTTGAGTTTACTAGAATGGCCACACCTCCACCCATGGTGGTATTATTATTTCTATTATGCTGATATATAGTATAGTTCTTGATTTTTGGAATTACTTGCGAAGGTAAATTAGTTTCTTGCAAACATATGCTTACCAGACTATACTGTTGGATTAGGTCATGGATATCATCGATATTACAGTTATTAACGTAGACCTCTACAGTTCCACTGTATGATGTGATCCATTATTTGATTTTGGCGGTTGTGTTTGATTCAGTCTGTTTTTTAGGTCCACTCTGTTTTTGTCTCTCAATTTTTATTCTTTCTTTTTTTTTGAAAAGATAGGATGCGCTGTGTCCATGTCATCATCTGCATACAGATCTAAGATTGGCTCATCCGGGCTGAAGTTTTCATTAGTATCCATATTTGTTGCATTTTGCTGACTTTTCTGCCTTGGGACTGCTGTTTTAGTTTTTATAGTTTCTGAGGAAGACTGCAAAGCAGTTGGCAGTACTGTAATTGGTGTGTTATTGGCACTATCATTCACATGCTGTTCCATAGTAGATTGCTGTGATTTTGAGAATATTTCTCTAGCCCAGTCTGCAATAGACATGGATGGGGGAACTGACACGTCAGTTTGAGTGGCTGCTGACTGATATTTCTTTGTTGCTGCTGCATAGGTGTGTTTAGTTGTAGTAAGCATAATCTGCTTCTTTGCTTCTTGGTAAGTGACTTTCCACTCTACTTTATATTTTTGGATCTTTTTTCCTGTTTTTCACAGTTCACAGGACTTTGAGTAGGCAGGGTGTTGGCCTTGACAGTTTGAACAATGTGGTGTTCCTGCATCACATTCCGTTTGTGCGTGGGATTTTGAACCACAGTTTGGGCACACTGCATCCCCTCGACAGACGGTCTGAGAGTGTCCAAACTTTTGGCGCTTATAACATCTGATGGGATTAGGAATGTAGGGTCTTATACGGCAATTGAGATAGCCGGCTTTAACACTCGCTGGTAAATTTGGTGTGCCAAACGTAAGGATGATGTTCCGCGTTGGAACCAGCTGGCCATCTTTTTTGATCATAATGCGTTTAGCATGTGTGACTTTTTGTTCTTTTAATTCTTGGACTAATTCATCTTCTGTGACATTAATCAAATCCCACTCAGTGATGACCCCTTTGGAGGCATTTAGAGTCGCATGTGGGGTAACTTGCACGGGAATACCACCAAAGGCTGAGAGGTTCAGCAGAGTCTGATTGCTGACGACTCACACTTTCAATTAGTAAATCACCCGATCTAAGTCTTTTCACCATTTTAGGTGAACCTGCTGTGTTTTCCAAACATTTCTGTATCAGAAACGGGGAGAGTGTACTCATGCATTTGTTTGACAAGGACTGGAAGATAAGGAAAGATGGACATTCCTTTTGCTCTGTGTCAGTCCTCAGTCTTTTCGACTGTGATGTGTCATGGTCATTATCATTTGATTTAGGACATGAGCGGCGAGGCTCAATTGGAGGGAAATTGTCAAATTCCATGTCTGCTCCTTTTCGCCCTGGGAGAGTGGCTTTCTTTTCCCAGGTTATCGGCCCCGCCACGTGGAGGCAGGAGCGATGCCACCAGTGACCAAGCGGTTGTAAAGTTTAGTAGCCTGTTAGTAATTAATATATATACTCTGAAAAAAGAAAGGTAGTTTTCCTTTCTTGGTTCTTACTTTAGCGCTTGAAGCACAGAACCACTTTAGCTAAACAAAAGAGAAAACGACACTAGAAATAAAATTAAACTTTGTCGCTTAGAAATAGCACACTATATATCTCAGAGGAAATCGCTTGTCACTATCGCTTGGCACTCGGGGCCGGCTGATGCTATATAAGCTTACTTTCTTGCATCATGTGCCCTTGCTAATGCTAACACACTCCTACTCTCATTTTTGCTTTTTCATTTTTTATGTCACACCAAACTGCCTCAACATTGCACTGTCCATGTATATCAACTGGATGCACTTTCTTATATTTTATGTATTTCTTAATTAACAGCATAACTCCTCCTCCCTTCCTATCCTATCTATCCTTTCGGTACACAATGTACTCCCCAAATTCCAATTCTACATTCCTAATATCTGTGTGACACCACATTTCTGATATCCCAAAAACATCAGCCTTTGATGCCTTGACCAGCACTTCAAATCCATCAAATTTATTTACTATACTTTTAGCATTGGCATACATTCAAAGTATGCATGCACCTATTCTTATTCTTAATTACCCTAACACAGCCCTGTATTTATTTGTTTCATGATGTCCCAATAGTCCCTGAAAGCCCAAGAAACCTGCCCTACAGGCCGCTGCTCATTATAATAGAAGCAGTGCAAGAATCACTTTCACCTCTGCCTGCGGCTACTTTTAACCATTTAGTTTGTGAATCCCCCCCCCCCCCAAGATAGGAGTTTCCGACCTACTTAACTGCCTCGATAGCATCAGCAAACACTCTTGCACCCCTTCTATTTAAGTGTATCCCATCCCTGAAGTAGCCTCTCTTGTTAATAAGCACAGATGACGCTGAGAAAAATTCTACCCCATGAGCCTTGCACAATCCTCCTCCAGGTCCGAACTGATTGACAAGGCCCTCATTATAGATATGCAGAAGCCTGTTTTTATCCAGTGGCTGAAGGTTGATTGGTTGAAGAAACTTCAATCTGCTGTTGTTGTGGAAGTTGATAGTTTAAATAAATTCAAGTAAGAACTAGACTATTGAGTGAATAGTCTAGTTCTTACTCGAATAGAATAGTCTAAACTATTGAGTGAATGAATAGGTGAAACGTGGTGTATGTCTTTTTTTTTTTTTTGGCTGATGCTGTATAAGCTTCCTTTTTTTTGCATCATTTTCCATTGCTAATGTTAAACCTAATAATAATGATAATAACAATAATCTGTGACTTGTGGGGAGTCACAGACCCCCTGAATTGGCACATAATATGTACTACATTATGTCGACAGCAATGGGGCAACACTGGAGGCCATCCACACAGCCGTCTATTGTGCTGTGGTAGCAGCCATGAGGATTAATGGAAGAGAAGCTAGAGCCCAGCAGCAAAAGAATCGAAAACAGAAGGAACCACCAGCTTGGGAAAGAAGACTTCAGCAGAAGATACAAGAATTAAAAGTCAAGATAGGCCAAGTGACACAGTACCAACAGGGCAATAGGAGTAAGAAATTAATTGGAAAAGAATAAATTAATTGGAAAAGTGAAGAGCATCCTCAAGCGATACAGCATCCAGAGCAAACATGAGACAAATAATCAGAGAATAGGCAAGTACTTGCACCTAATGAAGTAGAACCTCCTTGCACTCAGCAAGAGAGTACATTAATACAAAGAGAGCTCCCAGAGGAAAATAAACAACTGAATCTTCGATGAGGACCAAAGAGGCTTCTACAGGAATCTCGGAGAAGACGGGAAAGAAGGGAATAGACCACCCGAGAAAAAGATTGCAGAATTCTGGGGAAACATACGGAGCAAGGAAATAAGACATAACAGCCGAGCCACCTGGATAGAACTAGAACGCAAGAAAACCAAGGACATACAAGAAATGAGAGGGTGGGAGATTTGGGAAGAAGTAAAACAGGCTATCGGATTGTTTGTTATTTGGAGCATTAGCAACTAAGGCCATATTGCTCAGGGATATGCGGTGGTCATTCCCTGACCTTTCCGCATCCTCCGTATTTGGTGGTGACGGGCTCGAACCCCGGTCTAATCAAGAAGCGTGTGCTATGCACTGCTGCTCCTTCCCACCTGGCTACAGAGGCGCACATAACAGGCTATCAAGAAATCTCACAACTGGAGAACTCCAGGAATTGATAACGTCCACAACTAGCATTAGCATTAGTAGAGGCACATGATGCAAGAAAGCAAGCTTATTCAGCATCAGCCAAAAAAAAAAAAAAAAAAACACACATACTACTCCAATTTCATCCCTCCGTTCGTTCGAAATACCTGTCCAGTTGAGCTTTAAATTTGTTTAGGCTATCAACTTCAACAACAAGTGATGGAAGTCGGTTCCACCAACCAACAACCCGCTGGTTAAAAGGCAAATTTCCGCACATCTATCCGACATCCGTCCTTCCTCAATTTGAATTTATGCCCTCTGAGGTGATTATTCTGAGCAAGATGAAGAATCCCATTGGCACTGAGCATGCTCAAACCATTCAAGGCTTTGTACACCTCTATCAGATCACCTCGCTGGTACCTAGTCTCCAGACTCTGTAATTTGCAAAACTTAAGCCTTTCTTCGTAAGAGCAACCCTTTGTTCCATTCACTAATCTTGTTGCTCTTCTCTGTACCCGTTCCAGCAGCTCTACATCCTTCTTGAAATGAGGCCTCCAGACCTGTATACAGTACTCAAGATGTGGCCTAACCATTGCCTTATACAAGGGAATAATCACCTCCTTATCCCTGCTAGAAAAATTCCTGTATATCATTGACAAGACACCATGAGCTACTCTTGCAGCTCGTCTGCACTGCTCAGAGAACTTCATATCTGCCTGCACAATTACCCCCAGGTCCTTTTCATTCATCACCACTGTCAGTGTAGTACCTCAGAGTTGATACGTTGCTCTGGGGTTACTGTTTCCCATATGTAGTACTTTACATTTGTCAATGTTAAACTTCATTTGCCACCTCTCAGCCCATCTGTTCAACCTTTCCAGATCCTGTTGCAGCAGCATAGCGTCAGTAGTGTCCTTAACAACCCTGCCAACCTTTGTATCATCTGCAAACTTGGACATTCAACTTGATATCCCATCATCAATATCATTCATAAACACTGAAAACAACAACGGACCCAACACTGAACCCTGAGGAACTCCACTAATAACATTAGTCCACGTTGAGCAGTGTCCATTGATTACCACTCTCTGTCTTCTGCCACTCAACCATCCCCTTATCCATAGCAGCAATTTGCCTCCAATGCCACACTGCTCCAATTTGTGCAGCAGTCTTCCATGTGCAACAGTATCAAAAGCCTTTCTAAGATCCAAATATATAATATCAAAGTTATTCCCTGCATCCAGTTCTTTTGTGACTACATCATAGTATCCAATCAAATTCGTCAGGCAAGACCTGCCCTTAACAAAACCATGCTGCGTCTGAGCTATAACTGAATTCTTGTCTGGATGATCCTGCAGTGCTTCTTTAACCAGTGCCTCCATTAATTTACCTGGAACAGAAGTTAAACTAACAGGTCTCTTAATTACTTGTGTGAGCCTTTGATTCTCCTTTGTGAATTGGGGTTACATTTGCACATCTCCAGGTCTATGGGTACCTCCCCTGAGTCCAAAGAAGCTCTCATAATTATGGCTAGGGGGTTTGCTTACTTCCTTTGCTGCCTCCTTTAATATAACTGGATAGATCCCATCCACCCCAGGTGCCTTTTTTATGTTTATCCCCAAAAATCTCTCCTCCACTTTCCTCTCAGTTATTACAAAATCATCCAGCTTACTGCCAATGTTTACTTTACCTACATCATTCTCCTTCCTGAATAACTCCTCATGCGTGAATGTAGATGCAAAATACTCGTTTAGATTGTTAGCCACCTGAGCAGGATCCTGAATTGAACCATCAATATCCAGTGGACCAATCTGATTCATCCCTTTCCTTCTTGAGTTTAAATATGTAAAGAACTCTTTTCTGTTTTTCTTTGCATCCTTTGCCAAGGATTTTTCGTAGTCTGCGTGTGTGTGTGTGTGTTATGGAGGTTTAATGGCGCATAAGCTGCTGGGGCTATAATGCGCCTATTCATAGGAAACTGTTAAAAACAAATTTTTGTTGTAATAACTTGATTTTTGTTACAGTGATCTTTCAGAATTTATGATATAGTCCAATTTTTTTCAGGAAAGAGAAAAATTCATTGATATTTGCTTCCTCGCCAATAATATGATTTAGTGTCATTGGTTCTCGCAGATTTCTCAGGGAAGACAGGACAGATGTTCTTTCTTGTTGATACTGTGGGCAGTCATTTAGAATATGTTTCACTGATAATTGAGTTAAACAGTGTGGGCACTGAGGAGGATTCTCTCCTGTGAGTAGATGGAGGTGAGTGAGATACGTATGTCCTATTCGTGCCCTTGCAAGTACCACTTCTTCTCTTCGCACTGTTTTGGTGCTAGTGTGCCAAAGCTTTGGGTGTTGTTTCAACTGATAGAGTTTATTATTGGTTTGGAATTGCCATAGATCTTTCCACTGTGCGAGACATGCTGTTTGTATGATGCAATTGTAGTCAGAGGCTGGAACATGGACGGAGGTTAAATCAAAAGTTGATGGATTTTTAGCAGTTTTGTCAGCGAGTTCGTTCCCCTTTATCCCCGAATGTGCTGGGATCCAGCATAAGGTCACTGATTGATGACGTTCTTGTATTTGCAGTAGGAGACTTCTGATTTGATCTAACACAGGGTGAACCTTGTAGGAAGAATGTTGTATTGCTGTAATTGAGCTGAGCGAGTCCGTGTATACTATGTATTTTACAGATGGGTACTGAGTCAGATTTTCTAAGGCTAATTTTATTGCATGGAGTTCTGCTGAGAAGCTGCTATACTGAGCTGGAAGAGCAGCCGAAATGATTGAAGTAGGAAAAACTGCCGCTGCTCCTACCGCTGAATGTGATTTGGAGCCATCAGTATAGATCGGTAAAAAATCGGCATATTTTTGAATATGGCTTGCATGGAGATGTTTCACATTGATTATTGGTAGGCGATTCTTTCCCCATTCGTGAAGAAAAGTATCGCAGGTTAATTGTAGAGGCGGACTCCAAGGTGGTTGAGAGTAATTCATTACTTGTTGCCTATTGAAAATTGGAACATTCCAACTCTGTGTTATTTC
This sequence comes from Mastigoproctus giganteus, assembly GCF_048544385.1. NCBI lineage: Eukaryota > Metazoa > Arthropoda > Arachnida > Uropygi > Thelyphonidae > Mastigoproctus > Mastigoproctus giganteus. The sequence goes on from NC_143583.1 coordinate 218,581,498, forward strand.
AATTAGGCGTAAGCCTGCTGGTCTTATTTTAGTGGGTTTGTTTCTATAGAGATTTTGCAGTGGTGGATTAAAGAGGTATGGCTCAACAGGATGCTGCCAGCAACTTTGTATTCGGGCTGCATACTTAAGAAGCAGCGTTTTTCTGCGGAGGTAAAGAGGTGGCTCATTAGCTTCAATATATAAACTATGAATAGGAGAAGTCCTGAACGCCCCAAGTGCAATCCGCAAAGCACTATGCTGTATAGGATCTAGCCACCGTAGTATACTCTTACGAGCAGAATCATAGAGTGGAGCACCATAATCCAATCGGGATCTAATCAGTGATCTATATAAGAGCAACAAAGATGTACGATCTGCTCCCCAAGACAAGGCAGATAAAGCTCTTAGTATGTTTAGTTTTTTGAGGCAGGAAGTACGTACAAATTTAATGTGCTCAAGGAAATTTAGTTTCCTGTCAAGGATTAATCCTAAGAATCTGATGTTGTTAGTTACTGGAATGGTAAAGTTTGATACATGAAGTTCAGGGTCTGTATGCATTTTACGTTGATTACAAAAATGGATGGCAACAGTCTTCTGCTGTGATAGACGATAGCCATTTAACCTTGCCCACCTTTGGACTTTATTTAGGGATATCTGCAGTTGCCGTTCAATGGATCTCATGTTCTGGGAATGGCAAGAAATAGAGAGATCATCAGCGTAAAGGTAGGTCTGAACAGCATTTGGAAGTTCTTTTGTGATGGAATCGATTCTAAGGGCGAAAAGGGTTGCACTCAGTACAGACCCTTGTGGCACTCCTTCTTCCTGTGAAAATATCGCAGAAAGTGAGTTGTGATATCGAACTTGGAATGAACGATTCTGAAGAAAGTTCCTAATGAATATGGGCAGGTTGCCTCGTAACCCAAGAGCATAAAGGTCACTGAGAATGCCATGACGCCAGGTAGTATCAAATGCCTTCTCAATGTCTATGGAAACCATAACAAGATGTTCATTTTTTACAAAGGCATTACGAATTGCAGACTCAGCTTTGATCATGAGATCTAAGGAGGACCTGTTCTTACGAAACCCATGTTGGTGATTACTCATTAGGTGTTCTGTTTCGATGATCCAAACAAGTCGATTATGGATAATTTTTTCAAGTAGTTTACCAAGGCAACTGGAGAGGGAAATTGGCCTGTAACTGTACGGACTGGTAGGATCTTTACCGGGTTTCAAAAAGGCAAGAACTGCTGCATGATGCCAAGAGCTGGGATAAATGTTTTCTAGAAATATTCGGTTATAATAGATCAGCAGTATTTCTAAGTTTTTGTCACCAAGGTTTTGTAACATGATATAAAATATTCCATCTGGCCCAGCGGCACTGTTGCGTGTTGTTTTAATGGCATGTAAAAGTTCAGAATATTGAAGAGGCTGGTTATACGGAAGGGAAACTGATGTTCTAAAGTTGATGGCACGTTGTTCAGTTGTGGTCTTTATTTTCTGGAAATCCGGAGAATAATTTGATGCTGCAGAAACTTCGGCAAATTTTCGTAGTCTGCCTTTGCCTGCCTAATCTCCTTTGTGACTTGGTTACAGACCAACTTATATCTATCATAGGCTTCCATGTCACCCATTAATTTGTATGTATCCCATGCATTTTTCTTCTCTGCCACAATTCTCATTAGTTCATCTGACAACCATTTAGGCCTAAACCTCGAACAATATTTCTTAGTTGGTATGTAAAGCCTGGTAGCCTCCAATATTAGTTCCTTGAATGCTTCCCATTTTGAGTTTGCTGTTGGTAACGTCATCAGTTGGTCCCATTGTATAGAATTTAAATACTGTCTCAGTCCATCATAGTTGCCTTTACGAAAACAAAAACCCTTCCCTTTACCTCTGATGGTAGTTACCTCCTTGAGTAAATCCTACTTCAACACACTGTGATCACTGCCACCTAGTGGTTCATTTATCTGCAGATTCTTAATGCATGAAGAATCACTACTGATAATCAGATCAAGAGTATTGCTCCCTCTTGTTGCCTCACGAACATGCTGATGTAGAAAACAATCATCCAATAAATCCACAAAAGCCTTGCTAGTGTGTGAGTGACCAGCCCCCAAATTCCAGTCAATATCTGGGAAATTAAAATCCCCCATTATAAGACTCTCTGATTTACTGGCCCACTCTATTTCCCTGTACAATATCTTATTATACTCATCAGAGTCATTAGGCCTATAGCACACTCCTACTCTCAATTTTGATTTCCCTATGCTTATGTCACACCAAACTGACTCGACACTGCCCTGTCCATCGATGTCGACTAGCTTCACTTCCTTGGACTTTATGTGTTTCTTAATTAATACCATAACCCCTCCTCCCCTCCTGTCCTGTCTATCCTTTCTATACACATTGTATTCCCCAAATTCCCTTATATCTGTGTGACACCACGTGTCTGATATCCCAACAATATGCCTTTGATGTTTTGAGCAATACCTCAAATTCATCAAATTTGTTTACTAAACTCCTAGCATTGGTGTACACGCAAGTATACCTGCACCTGTTTCTAGTCTTAGCTACCCTAACACAACCCATGTGTTTACTTGTACCGCAATGGCTCCCAGCAGTCTCTGAAATATCAAGCATCTTGTTTTTCAGGCTTCTGCTCATTCTAATAGAAGCAGTGCAAGAATCTCTTTCACCTCTGCCAGTGGCTACTGTCAATCTATTGGTCTTTGTCTCCCCCCAAGCTAGCAGTTTTCCGACCCACCTAACACTGCCTCGATAGCATCAGCAAAAATTCTTGCACCCTTTCTATTTAAGTGTATCCCATCCCTGTAGAAGCAATCTCTCCTGTTAACAAGTACAGTCCAGGCTGAAAAAAATTCTACCCCTTGAGCCTTGTACAATCCCTCCAGGGCTGAATTGATCGACAAGGCTCTCATCATATACTCCTTCCTATCGTGTCTGGGCAGAATTGCAGACACTTTCAAATTCAACCCTAATTCACGGCTTTTTTTCAACAGTGACCTGTACTTGCTAAGTAATTCCGCTGGTCTCCTACTCTTAATGTCATTAGTGCCAACGTGTACAACTATATCACCCTTTGTGCCCTTAAAAGATGATATCCGCTCTACAACATCATCAACCTTTGCCCCTGGCAGACATACCCTGGTCCTATTCCACCTATCCTTTTTACAAAGCATGTTTCCCGTTTCCCTGACAATAGAGTCACCAACAACTACTAGTTCCTGTGGGACCAGCGCATTCTGCCTAGGGGGCTGCCTCTGTGTTGCCTGATGACCAAGTGCAAGCTCTGGCGTTGATGTGGGCAGCTGAGAGCTTGATGGGCCCCCTCAATTTATTTCCTTCGAGGGCATCCACCCTGTCCTTCAAGCTCTCATAAAGGCCCATAACAAAGCTGAGTTGTTGCCCGATTTCCTTGCACTCCTTACATCGTGCACACACAAAGACATCCCCCTTGGCAGTATCATGTCCCGTACCAGACTGCTCTGCAAACATCAAGCAAACAGTGCATTTCAAAAGACTGTGATTCAGAGGGTAACTGCCCCCTTCAGTTCTCCCCTGAACCACAGCACTCCCCTTAGCTTGAGCCTTTTGCTTTGCTGCTCTGGTCAGAGTCATGATTCCGATTTCATTGAATAAAATTTCAAAACAAAAATTAAATCCTTAAGTTATATCCCAAAACAGATATGTTATATATATATATTTTTTTCGGTATCTAGTGTTTTCTACGAGTTCCCTTTATACAACTTCCGTATCACGTGTACCACTATAGTTATGTATTAATTATTTGTTACGATTAAGTCGTTATATATATATAGAGTTAATAATACAATTTAATTGACAATAAAGTTTATCAAGATTAATAGATTTACTGATTAATTAACAATATTATATTATGCACTATACTACACTAAGCTTATGCTATCGTGTAAAAATGGCGGGAATTCTCGAACGGTACTTCTACGGACTCGTAAGTATTGATTAGCTTCCAAATCTCGCTATCTCAATTTAGAATAAACTAAGGATCCTGACTAGGTCTATAATCTACTTATAGAAGATAATTTAATATAACAATATAAAAACTACTGGTAGAAGAAGCTCAAGCACCTGGCAGAGCAGTTCACCTGAATGATAAGGCACACAGAGACAATCCCGAAGTTTCTCACTCAAGGAATCACACATCTGAAGCCTAAAGACAAAGATACAAGAAACCCAGCAAAATATAGGCCAATCACCTGCTTCTCAACAAAGCACAAGACCCTGACCAGCTGCATAACCAGGAATATATCACACCACTTGGAGAGCCAGAAGATAAGGGCGGAACACAAGAAAGGATGCAAGGAGCAATTAACCATAGACGCCACGGTTATTGAGCAAGCCTACAAGAAGCACCGCAACATGTACACAGCTTACATTGATTACCACAAGGCCTTTGACTCTGTGCCTCATAGCTGGCTAATAGAAGTGCTGAACATCTACAAAGCCAATCGGAGAGTGATAAACTTCCTAGGAAAAACAATGGCGAAATGGAGTACCATCATTAAGGTCGAAAACATCACAACCAGGCCTATCAGGAGAGGAATCTTTCAGGGAGATGCCCTGAGTCCATTGTGGTTCTGTGTGTTCTATCTACCATGCCCAACATTAGCAAGTACGGATGTAACCTCAAAGAAGGAAGGACCTGTACACCCTCACCCACCTGATGTACATGGATGACATCAAGCTTTATGCGGGAATCAAAAAGCACCTTCAGCAACTACTACAGATCACCGAAGAATTCAGCAATGAAATTAGGATGGAATTTGGTCTGGACAAATGCAAGACCCATGGAATGTGTCAGGGAAAATTAGTCAACTGATCAGGGCCGTGGCAGAGGGAGAAGCCTACAAATACTTGGGGTTGATGCAGGCTCAGCAGTTACAGCACAAGGAAATTAAGGCCTGCCTGATTGAAAAATACCATCAGAGACTCAGAAGCCTGCTGAAAGCAAAGCTGAATGGAGGGAACACAGTTAAAACCATAAACACCTATCCAGTCCCAGTGTTAACATACTCCTTCGGGGTCATAGATTGGACTAAAACACCGAGCTGGAGGATATCATGAGAAAGACAAGGATAATAATGACCAAGAGCTGCCAACACCACCCGAAATCTGCCGTGGAGAGATTGACAATTTCCAGGAAGAAGGAGATGACCTGATAGACCTCAACCTCACTGAGCAACAGAAGACACTGATAGTTAACCTGAAGGATTACTTCCAGAAACACACAGCAGCACTCTACCGAGCCATAAGGAAGATAGACAAGCGGTATACACCACTCAACCTAAGCGAGGAGTCCTCCCCCACCCCCACAAACAGGAGGTACAAACGAAGCTATAAAGATGGGCAGAGAAGACACTCCATGGCAGACACTATATACAATGATCTCCACCAAGATTCCATAGATAAAATTGCTTCCAATGCATGGCTCATGAGCGGGATGCTCTTCCCCAAGACTGAAAGATTCATGCTCGCCATCCAAGAACAAGTAATCAACACCAGGAACTATAGAAAATACATCACCAAGGAACTTGGAGTGTCCGATGATACATGTCGACGATGCCACCTGGCCTCAGAAACAATCCAACACATCACTGCAGGATGCAAGGTGATCACCCAGACTGAGTACACTCATAGACATGATCAGGCAGCCAGGATAATACATCAGAAGCTAGCAAGGAAATACCAGCTGGTTGAAGAAAGTGTACAATACTACAAGAACGAACCCCAGGCAGTACTAGAAACCCCAACCCAAAAGATGTACTGGGACCGTGCCATAATAACGGATTCCCGCACAACAGACCAGACATAACCCTTGTGGACAAGAAGGAAAAGGTTACCTATCTGATTGACATAGCGGTACCCAACACTGACAACCTTCAGAAAACCCATGGGGAAAAAATCAGGAAGTACAGGAACCTAAGACAGGAGATCAAAGAGATGTGGCATAGGTAACAAGTAATGACCATCCCGATCATTATGTCAACTACAGGTATGGTGCCAAAAACCCTCCATAACAGCCTAGAAGCAAGAAAGTCGCAATCCTGAACACCTGTAGGATAGAGTTCCTCGACCAACAGTAACACTAGACATAACCACACCCACTCGGTGTACTTGGTAGCAATACCTGTCACGAGGTGGAACCCCCAATTATGGAGAAATAATACAAGAGCAAAAATAATAATAACAAATAAATTATGCACTTGAAGCTTTATACTTGGCCTTGACAGGGATGCCTTACCTGGAACCTTTCTAGCCACACCTCATTAGCATCAGAATTGGTAAAGGCACATGATACAAGAAAGCAAGCTTATATAGCATCAGCCAGAAAAAAAAAATAAAAAAAAAAAAAAAACACGCTCCCATTTCACCTCTCATTTTGTTCCAAATACCTGTCCTGCTCAGCCTTAAATTTATTTCGGCTATCAACTTTAACAAAAGATGGAAGTCTGTTCTCCACCAATCAACTATCTGCTGGCTAAATGCAAACTTAAGAACATCTATCCTACAACTGACTTTCCTCAATTTGAATTTATGCCCTCTCACGCAATTATTCTGAGCAAGATGAAGAATATTATCAGCATTGACCATGCTCAAACCATTTAAGGCTTCATACACCTCAATCAGATCACCTCACAGGTGCCTAGTCTCCAAACACTGTTATTTGCAAAATTTGAGCCTTTCTTCGTAAGAGAAACCCCATTGTTCCATTCACTAATCTGGTTGCCCTTCTCGGTACTCGTTCCAGCAGCTCTACATCCTTCTTGAAATGAGGCCTCCAGACCTGTATACAGTACTCTAGGTGTGGCCTAACCGTTGCCTTATACAAGTGGATAATCACCTCCTTATCCCTGCTAGAAAAATTTCTGTATAACATTGACAAGACACCATGAGCTACTCTTGCAGACCGTCTGCACTCCTCAGAAAACTTCATATTATTATTATTATTAGCCGTATGATGCAAGGAAGCCTGAGGCTTTTGCTGCACCAGCCAAAAAGAGAGAGAGAGAAGCAGAAGGGAATCATCAAGAAAGAGAAGAATGATGATATCCAGCTCAGGACCCTGGGTGTGCCAAGCCCATACTCACCAGATGTGAGCCCCTGGGGTTATCTGCCTGCACAATTACCCCCAGGTCCTTTTCATTCTCTACCGCTGTCAGTGTAGTACCACACAGTTGACACGTTACTCTGGGGTTACTGCTTCCCATATGCAGTACTTTACATTTGTTAATGTTAAATTTCAGTTGCCACCTCTCAGCCCACCTGATCAACTTTTCTAGATCCTGTTGCAGCATCGTACTGTTAGTGTCATTAGCAATCGTGCCGACCTTCATATTGTCTGCAAACTTGGACTCTAAGCCTAATATACCATCATTCATAACATAAATAAATACAGAAAACAACAATGGACCCAACACTGAACCATGAGGGACTCCACTAATAAAATTAGTCCACGAAGAGCAGTCTGTTGATAACAATTCACTGTTTTCTCCCACTCAACCATCACTTTATCTATAGCAACAATTTGCCTCCAATGCCTCAGTGCTCCAATTTGTGCAGCAGTCTAACATGTGCAACAGTATCAAAAGCTTTTCTAAGATCCAAATATATGATATTAAAATTATTCTTTGCTTCCAGTTCCTTTGTGACCATATCATAGCATCCAATCAAATTGGTCAGACAAGACTTCCCCTTAACAAACTTATGCTGTGTCTGAGCTATAAATGAAGTCTTGTCTAGATGATCCAGCAACGTTTCTTTAACCAGTGCCTCCATTAATTTCCATGGAACACAAGTTAAATTAACAGGTCCGTAATTCCATATGTTGCTCTTTGATTCTTTTTTGTGGACTGGGGTGACATTTGCACATCTACAGTCCACAGGTACCTCGAAGGAAGCTCTCATAATTATGGTTAAGGGTTTGCTTACTTTCTTTGCTGCCTCCTTTAATATAACTGGAAAGAACCCATCCACCTCAGGTATCTTTCTTACATTTATCTTGAACAATTTCTCCTCCACTTTACAATTATTCCAAGATTATCTAGCTGACTGCTAGAGTTCAATTCACCTCTGGCATTCCCCTAACTGAAGAAATCCTCAAGTGTGTAGCTGCAAAATACTCATTTAGTTTGTTAGCTACCTGATAAGGATCAATTTCAGTTGAACCATCAATATCAAATAGACATCTGATTCATCTTCTTCCTTCCTAGAGTTTACATAAGTAAAGAACTCTTTGCTGTTTTTTTCTTTGCATCCTTTGCCAAAATTTTCTCATAATCTGCCTTCGCCTGCCTAACCTCCTTTGTGATTTGGTTACAGAGCAGCATATATCTATCATAGGCTTCCATGTCACCTGTTAATTTATATGTATCCCATGCATTTTTCTTCTCTGCCACGTCTCATTAGTTTATCTGACATCCATTTAGGCTTAAACCTTAAACAATATTTCTTATTTGGTACTAAACGCTTAGTAGCTTCCAAGATGAATTATTATTATTATTAATAGCTATATGGTGCAAGGAAGCCTGAGGCTTATGCTGCACCAGAAAAAAAAAAGTTCCCAGGTTACCCTTAGAGAGAGAGAGAGAGATAGAGAGTCAAAAGTAGAAGGGAATCACGAAGAAAGAGAAGAATGATGATATCCAGCTCGGGACTCTGGGTGTGCCAAGCCCATACTCACCAGATGTGAGCCCCTGGCGTTAAATTCTTTGAATGATTCTCATTTTGAATTTGCTGTTGGTAACATCATCTGTTGGTTCCACCGTATAGAATTTAAATACTGTCTCAGACCACCGTAGTCACCTTTACAAAAGCAAAAACCCTTCCCTTTACCCCTGGTGGCAGTTACCTCTTTCAGTAAATCCCACTTCAGCATACTGTGACCACTGCCACCTAATAGGTCCATTATCTGTAGATACTTAATGCATGAAGAATCACTCCTGATAATCAGATCCAGAGTATTACTCCTAGTTGCCTCCCAAACATGCTGCTGTAGAAAACAATTATCCAATAAAACCACAAAAGCCTTGCTAGTGTATGAGTGACCAATCCTCAAATTCCAGTCAATATCTGAGAAATTAAAATCCTCCATTTTATAAGTCTTTCTGATTTTCTGGCTTGCTCCATTTCTCTGTACAGTTGTTTATTATGCTCATCAGGGTCATTAAGCCTATAACACACTCCTATTCTCAATTTTGCTTTCCCAGTGATTATGTCACACCAAACTGACTCGGCACTGCACTGTCCAGCCACTGGCTGTACTTCCTTGAATTTTATGTGTTTGTTAACAAATAGCACAACTTCTCCTCCCTTCCTATCCTGTTTATCCTTCCTGTAAACACTGTACTCCCCAAATTCCAGTTCTTCATTCCTTATATCTGCATGACACCACATCTCTGTTATCCCAAAAATATCTGCTTTTGATGTTTTGACCAACACCTCGAATTCATCAAATTTATTTACCAAACTCCTAGCATTGGTGTACAAGTAAGTATACATGCACCTGTTTGTATTCTTAGCTACCCTAACACAGTCCATGTATTTACTTGTTCCGCAGTGACTCCCTGCAGTCTCTGGAATCCCCTGCACCTTGTTTTCTGGGTTGTTGCTTATTACTTGTTGTTACAGAAGATGAGCAACAACCAATGCAAGAATCACTTTCACCTCTGCCAGCTGCTACTGTTAATCTATTAGTCCTTGTATCCCCCCAAGCTAGCAGTTTTCTGACCAACCTAACACTGCCTCGATAGCATCAGAAAATATCCTTGCACCCTTTCTATTTAAGCGTATCCACCCCTGTAGAAGCAGTCTCTCCTGTTAGCAAACACAGACCAGGCTGAGAAAAATTCTACCTCTTGAGCTTTGCACAATCTCTCCAAATTGATTGCCAAGGCTCTCATCATATACTCCCTGGTATCGTGTCTGGGCAGAATTGCAGACACTTTCAAACTCAACCATAACTCATAGCTTTTTTTCAACTTTTACCTGTACTTGTTAAGTAATTCTGCCACTCTTCTGCTCTTAATATCATTAGTACAACAATATCACCTTTTGTGCCCTTACAAGATGATATCTGCACTAAAACGTCATCAACCTTTGCCTCTGGCAGACATACCCTGGTCATGTTCCACCTATCAAAAAATAAGTGGATTTGAACTGAAGAAGAAGAATAAAACAGCCGTCTGCAATGTTACTACATGGCTATCATAACCATTCTAATTTTCAAGTTAATAATTTAACTCATAACAATTTATAAGTTAAATCTTGCATCCCCTGAATATAATAACAATCTTAAGCAATATATTTCTTTCTACATAATCACAACTGTCATTTTCACATGATGAAATTTTCATTAAGTTTTCAAGTGTATAATGGTATTTTGGGTTCTTTTATAAGTTAGGATTTAAATATTTCAGTTCTTAAGAAATAGCAGCAATTTTTATGCTACCAGTTTATCATTTTAAACTATCTTAAAATATTAAAATAGATAGCTACATCTCTATTCAAACTTCTATAATTACCATCATTGTAATCATAATATAGAAAAGCATATAAAGCATAGATAATTTCTCTTTATCATAGTTATATCATTAATTTTCTCAGCGTTTGCTGAGTGATGAGTGATATATCAATAAAATATTTTTACCAGGAATAGCAATTTTTCTTTAAAAATTTTGAGCAATACTGGTTGAAATCATTTATATATTTTACCTGTACTGTGGACTGCTGAATATTTAGTCCCATATTTCCTAAAGATTTTAATTCTTTTTCTGTGTTATCGATCCATAAATTGAGCTGATTAAGTGATAAATGGAAATTTTGCACTAAAGGCAACATATCCTTAGCTTGTCTTATTTTATTAGTTGCATGTGTTGAAAGTTCTGTGAATCTGGATTGGAGGCTATCCAGTTTGTCTTTCATGTGTATTACATCCTCACCTAAAGAAATAAGAATTCAAATTATATCTCAATCTTAAAGACAAGCCATTTCTATAAAATATCTTTACATTTGCAAAACTATTCCAATTTTATTTTGTTACTCATCACTGAATGATGAGTAAGAAAATCAAAATAAATCAAATTCACAGTTAAACAGACCGGCAGAGAATATTATGTAAGAATTAAAGTCACATACACAAATTTAGTTTTCCTTCCGAAGAAAGGAGATAAATCAGAAATTGGAAATTATAGACCAATTAGCTTGTTATCCCACATCTACAAGTTGTTCACAAGGGTCGTCATTACTAACAGATTAGAAACAATACTTGATGAGAATCAACCGAAAGAGGAAGCTGGCTTTAGGACAGGATTCTCAACTATGGATCACCTTCACGTAATATCACAGCTAATGGAGAAAGCAAATGAATATAAAACACCATTATGCATGGCATTTGTAGATTATAAAAAGGCATTTGACTCCATACAGCATAAGGCAATGTTTCGGGCACTGGAAGTAGGAGACCAGCAGAATTACTTAACAAGTACAGGTCACTGTTGAAATAAAGCCATGAATTAGGGTTGAATTTGAAAGTGTCTGCAATTCTGCCCAGATACGATAGGAGGGAGTATATGATGAGAGCCTTGTCGATCAGTTCGGCCCTGGAAAGATTGTGCAAGGCTCAAGGGGTAGAATTTTTTTCAGAATTGACTGTACTAGTTAACAGGAGAGACTGCTTCTACAGGGATGGGATACACTTAAATAGTAAGGGTGCAAGAATATTTGCTGATGCTATCTAGGCAGTATTAGGTGGATCAGAAAACTGCTAGCTTGGGGGGATACAAAGACTAATAGATTAACAGTAGCCACTGGCAGAGGTGAAAGTGATTCTTGCACTGCTTCTATTGGAATGAGCAGAAGCCTGAAAAACAAGATGCAGGATATTTCAGAGACTGCTGGAAGTCATTGCGGTACAAGTAAACACATGGGTTGTGTTAGGGTAGCTAAGAATAGAAACAGGTGCATGTATATTTGCATGTACACCAATGCTGGGAGTTTAGTAAATAAATTTGATGAATTTGAGGTATTGCTCAAAACATCAAAGGCAGATATTGTTGGAATATCAGAGACGTGGTGTCACACAGATATAAGGAATGCAGAACTGGAATTTGGGGAGTACAACGTCTACAGAAAGGATAGAGAGGATAGGAAGGGAGGAGGGGTTATACTATTAGTTAAGAAACACAAAATCCAAGGAATTGAAGCCAGTCAACATTGCTGAACAGTGCAGTGTCAAGTCAGTTTGGTGTGACATAAGCATTGGGAGATAAAAATTGAGAGTAGGAGTGTGCCATAGGCCTAATGACTCTGATGAGTATAATAAGAAACTGTACAGGGAAATAGAGTGGGCCAGTACATCAGAGAGTCTTATAATGGGAGATTTTAATTTCCCAGATATTGACTGGAATTTGGGGGCTAGTCACTCGCACACTAGCAAGGCTTTTGTGGATTTATTGGATGATTGTTTTCTACATCAGCATGTTCGGGAGGCAATAAGAGGGAGTAATACTCTTGATTTGATTATCAGTAGTGATTCTTCATGCATTAAGAATCTGTAGCTAAAGGAACCACTAGGTGTCAGTGATCACAATATGCTGAAGTGGGATTTACTCAAAGAGGTAACTACCATTAGGGGTAAAGGAAAGGGTTATTGCTTTCGTAAAGGTGACTACGATGGACTGAGAGAGTATTTAAATTCTATACAGTGGGACCAACTGATGATGTTACCAACAGCAAATTCAAAATGGGAAGCATTCAAAGAACTTATCTTGGAAGCTACTAGGCTTTACACACCAACTAAGAAATATTGTTCAAGGTTTAGGCCTAAGTGAATGTCAGATGAACTAACGAGACATATGGCACAGAAGAAAAATGCATCGGATACATACAAATTAACACGTGACACAGAAGCCTATGATAGATACAAGTTGATCTGTAACCAAGTTACAAAGGAGGTTAGGCAGGCCAAGGCAGATTATGAGAAATCTTTGGCAAGGGATGCAAAGAAAAACAGCACAGAGTTCTTTACTTATGTAAACTCTAGAAGGAAGGGGATGAATCAGATTGGTCCACTTGATATCGATGGATCAACTGTTGATGATCCTGCTCAGGTAGCTAACAAACTAAATGAATATTTTGCATCGACATTCACATATGAGGAGTTATTCAGCGAGGGGAATGCCAGAGGTGTATTCAAGTCTGGCAGTAAGCTAGAGAATCTTGTAATAACTGAGAGTAAAGTGGAGGAGAAATTTCTGAAGATAAATACAAGAAAGGCACCTGGGGTGGATGGGATCTATCCAGTTATATTAAAGGAAGCAGCAAAGGAAGTAAGCAAACCCTCAGACATAATTATGAGAGCTTCCTTGGACTCAGGAGAAGTACCCATGGACTGGAGATGTGCAAATGAGACCGCAATTCAGAAAGGAAGATCAAAGGGCGACACAAGTAATTATAGACCTGTTAGTTTAACTTCTGTTCCCGGAAAATTAATGGAGGCACTGGTTAAAGAAGCACTGCAGGATCATCTAGACAAGACTTCAGTTATAGCTCAGACACAGCATGGTTTTGTTAAGGGGAAGTCTTGCCTGACCAATTTGATTGGATTCTATGATGCAGGGAATAACTTTGATATTATATACTTGGATCTTAGAAAGGCTTTTGATACTGTTGCACATGGAAGACTGCTGCACAAATTGGAGCAGTGTGGCATTGGAGGCAAACTGCTGCTATGGATAAAGGGGTGGTTGAGGGGAAGAAGACAGAGAGTGGTAATCAATGGACACTGCTCATCGTGGACTAATGTTATTAGTGGAGTCCCTCAGGGTTCAGTATTGGGTCCATTATTGTTTTCTGTATTTATAAATAATATTGATGATGGTATATCAAGCTTAATGTCAAAGTTTGCAGACGATAAAAAGGTTGGCAGGGTTGTTAAGGACACTACTGACACTACGCTACTGCAACAGGATCTGGAAAGGTTGAGCAGATGGGCTGAGAGGTGGCAAATGAAGTTTAACATTGACAAATGTAAAGTTCTATATATGGGAAACAGCAACCCCAGAGCAACGTTTCAACTCTGTGGTACTACACTGACAGTGGTAGAGATTGAAAGTGACCTGGGGGTGGTTGTGCAGGCAGATATGAAGTTTTCTGAACAGTGCAGACGGGCTGCAAGAGTAGCTCATGGTGTATTGTTGATGATAAATAGGAATTTTTCTAGCAGGGATAAGGAGGTGATTATTCCCTTGTATAAGGCAATGGTCAGGCCACACCTAGAGTACTGTATACAGGTCTGGAGGCCTCATTTCAAGAAGGATGTAGAGATGCTGGAACGAGTACAGAGAAGGGCAACAAGATTAGTGAATGGAACAAAGGGGTGCTCTTACGAAGAAAGTCTTAAGTTTTGCAAATTACAGTGTCTGGAGACTAGGCACCTGCGAGGTGATCTGATTGGGGTGTATGAAGCCTTGAATGGTTTGAGCATGCTCAATGCTGATGGGATTCTTTCTTTTGCTCAGAATAATCACCTGAGATGGCATAAATTCAAATTGAGAAAAGACAGATGTAGGATAGACGTGAGGTAATTTGCCTTTAGCCACCGGTTGGTTGGTTGGTTGGTTGGTTGGTGGAATAGACTTCCATCCCTTGTCGTGGAAGTTGATAGCCTAAATAAGTTTAAGGCTCAGCTGGACAGGTATTTCGAACGAACAGAGGGGTGAAGTGGAAGTGGTTATTTTTATTTATTTATTTATTTTTTGGCTGATGCTGCATAAGCTTGCTTTCTTGCACATCAAATGCCTCTACTAATGCTAATTAGCACTGCGAAAGCAAAAATAAGAGTAGAAGTGTGTTATAGGCCTATTGACTCGAATGAGTACAATGAACAATTGTACAGAGAAATAGAGTGGGCTAGTAAATTGGAATGTCTTATAATGGGGGATTTTAACTTCCCAGATGTTGACTGAAACTTGTGGGTTGGTCACTAGTCAGACTTTTGTGGATTTATTGGACTGTTTTCTGCAGCAGCATGATGTTCGAGAGGCAACCAGAGAAAGTAATACTCTTGATCTGGTTATCAGCAGTGATCATTCGTGTATAAGAATTTGCAGATAAAGATACCACTAGGTGGCAGTGATCACAGTGTACTGATGTGGGATTTACTTAAAGATTTAATTACCATCAAGGGTAAAGGAAAGGGTTTTTGCTTCCGTAAGTGTGAGTAAAGTGGTCTCCGACAGTTTTTAAATTCTGTACAGTGGGATCAAGTGACGATGTTACCAACAGTAAATTCTAAGTGGGAAGCATTCAAGGAATAAATCGTGGATACTACTAAAAGTTTCATACCTATTAAGAAATATTGTTCAAGGTTTAGGCCAAAATGGTTATCTAATGATCTAATGAGACTCGTAACAGAGAAGAAAAATGCATGGGATGCATATAAATTATCAAGCGACTCAGCAGCCTATGGCAGATATAAGCTAGTCTGTAATCAGGTCACAAAAGAGGTTAGGCAGGCGTAGGCAGATTACGAGAAATCCTTGGCAAAAGATGCAAAGAAAAACAGCAAGGATTTCTCTACTTATATAAACTCTAAAAGGAAGGGGATGAATCTGATTGGTCCACTTGACATCGATGGGTCGACTGTTGATGATCCTGCTCAGATAGCAAATGAACTGAATGAGTATTTTCATCTACATTCACACATGAGTAATTATTAAGGTTTGAAAATAGCAGAAGGTTATCAAATTAATGATTTTGTAATAACTG
Organism: Mastigoproctus giganteus; assembly: GCF_048544385.1. Lineage (NCBI taxonomy): Eukaryota > Metazoa > Arthropoda > Arachnida > Uropygi > Thelyphonidae > Mastigoproctus > Mastigoproctus giganteus. Next base: position 218,597,302 of record NC_143583.1, read on the forward strand.
AAAGCAAAGTGGAGGAGAAATTGTTGAAGTTAAACATAAGAAAAGCACCTGGAGTGGATGGGATCTATCCAGTTACATTAAAGGAGGTGGCAAAGCAACTAAGCAAACGTTTAGCCATAATTATGAGAGCATCACTGGACTCAGGGGAGGTTCCCAAGGACTGGAGATGTGCAAATGTATCCCCAATTCACAAAGGGGGATCGAAGGGTGACACGAGTAATTACAGACCAATTAGTTTAACATCTGTTTCGGGTAAAATAATGGAGTCACTGGTTAAAGATGCATTGCAGGATCATCTAGACAAGACTGCAGCAATAATTCAGACACAGCATGGGTTTGTTAAGGGAAAGTCTTGTCTGACAAATTTGATGGGATTTTATGATGTGGTTACAAAGGAACTGGATGCAAAAAATAATTTTCATATCACATATTTGGATTTCAGGAAAGCTTTTGACACTGTTGCACATGGAAGACTATTGTACAAATTGGAGCAGAATGGTATTAAGGGTAAGTTGCTACAATGGATAAAAGGATGGTTAAGTGGGAGAAGATAGAGGGTGGTAATCAACGGATGTTGCTCTTCGTGGACTAATGTTATTAGTGGAGTCCCACAGGATTCGTTGTTGGGTCCACTGTTGTTTTGTATATTTATCAATGATATTGATGAAGGTATATCAGGTTTAATGTCGAAGTTTGCAGATGATACAAAGGTTGGCAGGGTTGTTAATGACAGTAATGGCAGTGTGCTACTGCAACAGGATCTAGATAATTTGGGCAGATGGGCTAAGAAGTGGCAACTGAAGTTTAACCTTGACAAATGCAAAGTACTGCATATGGGTAGAAGTAAGCCCAGAGAAACGTACCAACTGTGTGGTACTACACTTAAGGTGGTAGAAAATGAAAAAGACCTGGGAGTAATTGTACAGTCAGATATGAAGTTTTCTGAGCAATGTAGACAGGCTGCCAGGGTAGGTCATGGGGTTTTGTCAATGATATATAGTAATTTTGCTAGCAGGGAGAAGGAGGTGATTGTCCCTCTGTATAAGGCAAAGGTCAGGCCACGCCTTGAGTACTGCGTACAGGTCTGGAGGCCTCATTTTAGGAAAGATATAGATTTACTTGAGCATGTACAGAGAAGGGCAACAAGATTGGTGAGGGGAATGAAGGGATCCTCTTACGAAGAGAGGCTTAAGTCTGCAAATTGCAGTGGCTGGAGACTAGGCACCTGTGCGGTGATCTGATTGGGGTGTATAAGGCCTTGAATGGGTTGAGCACGCTGAATTCTGATGGAATCCTTCCACTTGTTCAGATTACGAACTTAAGGGGGCATAAATTCAAATTAAGAAAGATTGTTCGGAATAAATGTGCGGAAATTTGCCGTTAGCCAGCGGGTGGTTAATTGCTGGAACAAACTTCCATCTGTTGTTGTGGAAGTTGATAGGTCGAATAAATTTAAGGAGGAACTGGACAGGCATTTGGAGGGAATGGTGTGATTTTTTTTTTTTTTTTTTTTGGCTGATGCTGCATAAGCTCATACACATGCTTTCTTGCATCACATGCCACTACTACTACTACTACTACTTAGTTCTGGAGACTAAACATGGGTTCCACCATTTCAAGCCTCCAATAAGCAAAGCGGTGGTATTGCACTGGTTGATGAGAACCAGTGCAATACCACCGTTATTAAGTTATTAAGGTAGTTTTAATGTATCATCATTAAAATGATGATACATTAAAACTACCTTAATAACTATATTATACCCCAATAATTGTATTATATTTTCTATTTTGGGCTCTATTTCCAGATATGTATTTCCTTATGTTTAATTTATCAATGTTATTTCTCTTATATTGTATTATCACTGGCCTGGTAGCTGCAAAGGGCAATATTGCAATGTATCGATTTGTATAATATTAATGACTTTTCAGATGAAAATATGTAATGCAAATTATAAAACTAATTACACAGGGAAGGATACCTGATGCATGTTTCATAATATCCTGTCCAGCTCCTACGATGTCATCTACTTGCTTCTGGTGGTCAGCAATTTCCTCTCCAAGTTCCTACAAAATTAGTTGAATCAATTAAATCTTGTAAATTCATATACAAATATAACTTATGTTATTTCATTCAAACTATGTATAATTCTAAAAAAAATAACAGTCTTACTACAGAACTGTGATGCTGAAAGTTTGGATTAAGTTTATTCACCTTTTTTCTTTCCCAGGTAGGTTGGGGATAAAAAAAAATATATATATCTTTTTGCAATTTGAGGACTTATAGCACATCTAACATTGTGCACTTTGAAGGACTGTTGACCAGAAAAAGATCAAATGCATGTGGGTGGGACTGTCTGGAATGTTAGTAGGTAAAAGGATATTATGTAAGGTGATTAGTACTTAACAGTTAAAGCCTCATTATTCCTGATGAACACATACAATTAGAATGCCGAAGGCAGATGGATTAATGAAAATTACCAAGAAAAATTACTTCCCTGTTAGTTTCACTGTAAGATTTTTGAAATTTCACTTCACTGAAATTTCAAAGCAAGTCAACAAGTTCTTAATGCATTGTCAAATTATGAGGGTGATGGGGGCAGAAAATGAATTTGAGTCAAAAGAAATCAAAGCTGGGTGGATCTGACAAGGAATGTCAGAGAGGACAAATACACAATCACAACCAATAAACCAATAAAATGGATTAAATCATAATTCTGCTGATTAGGACAAATAAAATCATTGGTATTCAAGAGAACCAATACTTGAAATTCTGCAAAGAAAGAAAGAAAGAGAAAAAAGGAGAACCTTCCCCTGAATTCAAGCGTGCTCTCATAATTATGGCTAAAAGTTTGCTTACCTCTTTTATTGCTATCATTAATATAACTGAATTGGCCCCATCCACACCAATCACCTTAATCACATCTTGGAAACCTCTCTTCCACTTCCTGGCTGTTATCACAAAATTATTTGGCATCCTGTTAGAATTGGACATACTTTTGGCATTCACAACACTAAAAAATGCCTCGTGTGTGAAGACAGATGCAAAATATCTATTCAATTTGTCAGCAACCTAAGCAGGATCATCAACATTTACATCTTTCATATCTAGTGGAATAATGTGATCTTCCCTTCCTTTCTTTCTTTTACATAAGTAAAGTAAAAAAACTTGAATGAAAATGATTTCTTAAACATGATGTTAATATCCATCCATTCCAGTAAAACACACATAAACCTATCCAAACATCTTGAAGAAAAAATCTCTAGAATTATAAATCAAAATTTACCATTGAATTCAAATTACCCTTCTCCGAAAGAAAGATAAACCGGTACAAGAAGTAGATCCCTAATATATATACCTCTAAAGATAAGTTGATACACGAGATAGATGAACATAGTAATACCTCTAAAATTCCCATATCATCAACCTTAGCTCAAAAACTCTCAAGAATGCAGAAATTCAGAAATTTAGCAAAGGCCTTAATTTTAAACCGACACCCAACCATATCCCCACATTAGATCTCCTAGCTCACATAAATAAAGTACATTCAGGATAATCTAGCCAAAGATACGATCAACATCGCAACCATGCAGTCAGTATACAGCTCGAATTACAAGAGGATCTACAAGAACAACAACCTATCCTCAGAAGAAAGGAAAGCACTGAAAAACCTAAAAGAAGACAAGCATATACATATTTTTCTCTTCTTGGTGATTCCCTTCTACTTCTGACACTTGCTCTCTCTCTCTCTCTCTCTCTCTCTCTCTCTCTCTCAGGATAACTCCAAATTTTTATTTATTTTTTTTGGCTGGTGCAGCAAAAGCCTTGAGGCTTTTGCTGCACCAGCCAAAAAAAAATGCAGCAAAAGCCTTGAGGCTTTTGCTGCATATGGCTAATTGTAATAATAATAATAATATATCCAAAGCAGACAAAGGGAACACAACAGTCATTATTGACAAAGAAAACTATATCAAGAAAGTAGAAGAGTTTCTAAAAGATACCAGCACATTTTCTAAAAGACAAAGCAGTAAAAACAGATCCCACCAGCAGCCTCGAGAAAAAAGTTTAAACAGAAGAGATTCGTCAAGAAAATGCAATTGAAATTTTCGAGTCACAAAATTCAAATTTGGAGTGCACTAGAAAAGTTGCTACAGATTTAAAAAATACTTATGCATGCTATCGTGAAATTCATGAATAAAAGAAGACTGTCTTGGAATCAAAAGACTATTGAAGCATTTCCAAAGAAAAAGATGACTCCTTGTGCTTCCAACAAACCAACGAGTGCTGAGGCAACAATGAGTAATGAACCATCAACAAGTGTTTAGACGATGATGATGAAGAATAAATATTCTTTAACATTTGTTGTTGTTGTTGTTGTTGTTTTTTTTTTTGGTTTTTAGGAGCATTAGCAACTAAGGCCATATTGCTCCGGGATATGCGGTGGTCATTCCCTGACCTTTCCGCATCCTTCATATTTGGTGGCGACGGGCTCGAACCCCGGTCTAATCAAGAAGCGTGTGCTATGCACTGCTGCTCCTTCCCACCTGGCTACGGAGGCGCCCCATTAACATTTGTATGATTTATGATTTATAAATTTATGATTCTATAATTTGCTTGATTTTAAAGGCTAAAGGTTTAAACAAAACAATGATTTATTTGGATAAATAAATCATTGTTTAAGCATAAACTATTGTTTTGTTGGCCTTTACTTAACATTATTATGGTAAAATTTTATTGTTGAGACATAACCATTGTTTTTAGCATTATATCTATGGAAAATAAATTCCCACTTTACTAGCGCATGCTAGGAATGAATTAACTCGTAAAGTTGAGAACTACCACTATTACCTTCTGTTACTACCAGTATTACTACCTTCTCGGGTAGGACTTTAGCAACCTTTTAAGGGTAATATGGCACGTTTAATTTGATGTGGGTGCCTATGTGCAGGTTTAGGTTCTCTAATACCTGGTAAAAAAGTTCTGAAATGGGTTGTATTTCTAGAACAGCCGTGAAGAATGAATTAAAACCTAGCAACCAGGATATTAGAGAAAAATGTCAGGTTTTTGAAAAACATGACAATAAAATTTATAAACAGGATTTTTCAAAATTTTGTATAATTACAAAGTGCTAGCTGCAAAAGAGACAAGGCTGTCTCAGTAAGCTCTTTTACTTTTCCAAAATTTTTTATTTATTTTTTGTAACCAGTTCATTATAAAAGATATCTTACACTTAACTCATCCAACTGCTCCTGAAGTTTCTCAACATATACACTTAGTATCTGAAATCTA